>NC_091149.1:18475256-18667160 GCF_041381155.1 Argopecten irradians | reverse complement strand
TTTATATCGGTACGTTTTATGAGGAGAAAAATATGCTTTTATTTGTTGTGAGTCACAAATTAACATTTAAATGCAATTCTTGGGAATGCTACATGACTCCTACAAATATTTTTGAATTACAGTAAACAGTAAACAGAAAAATAGTAAAAACGATATTGTTACCACAGTACATTAATAAATGTATAAAAGAATAATCAATGTGTCGATTTTCTTTCTCTCAATAAACTGACTAATCACATATTAATCAATATTATCCATATTAATCATTAATTTTGATTCTACTGTTAATGCCACGACAATCAGTTTCATCATTACTATTACTTTTTTTACTTCATCATAACATAAAAAACTCCGATTAAAACATAAACTCTATCATAAAACAACTTCATCATTACATAACTTCATCATAACATAACTTCATCATACCACAACTTCATCATAACATAACTTCAAATAACTTCATCATAACACAACTTCATCATAACATAAATCCGTCATAACACAACTTAATCATAAACATAACTTCATCATACCACAACTTCACCATAACACAACTCCGTCATAACATAACTTCATCATAACATAACTCCGATTAAACATAACTCCATCATAACATAACTTCATCATTACATAACTTCATCATACCACAACTACATCATAACATAACTTCAAATAACTTCATCATAACATAAATCCGTCATAACACAACTCCATCTTAACATAACTTCATCATACCACAACTTCATCACAACACATCTTCGTCATAGCATAACCTTAATCATAACATAACTCCGCCATAACATAACTTCACCATAACCCGATCTCTTGGCCCACAGTCTTGTACCTTTCAGACCTCCTCAATATCTGTCACAGAAAATTGTAAAGACAAGAGCTGTTGGAGAACAGCAAAGCTCGCCTATTCAGAAGAAGTTGATGTTCAAGTATTTACTATTTAAAAATATCAAGCAGTGCCCTGAGTCTATATTATTTTGCCTCCAACAGAAGTTGAAAATGTCTTCTTTTGCAGTATAAATTTTTTTATAATTTTTTATGGTAAACACAGACAACATGGAAATATGACAAATTAACAGACTCCAAAAAAAACCTAAAGGGCCCCAAATTGGTTGTATTATCACGTTCAGCATCCATACACATTAGGAAAATAAAATCATAAACATTTATGATGACTTAAGCTTAAACAATAGACAAAATAGAAACTTGCTCAAAACTTTAACATGGAAATATGACAAATTAACAGACTCAAAAAAACCTAAAGGGCCCCAAATTGGTTGTATTATCACGTTCAGCATCCATACACATTAGGAAAATAAAATCATAAACATTTATGATGACTTAAGCTTAAACAATTGAAACTTGCTCAAAAACTTTAACAGGCGAGCTAAAAATGGTAACAACACCATCAAATCATAGCGTCACAGCCTGCGATATATTCACGATTATGTCTATTTAAATTTCGAAAGAGCATATATTTATACTTGTAAAATATTTGATTTTCAGTAACACCTATCCCGAGAAGTTGTTAGGTCGAAGCTGCACTCTGTTATATTACTCTAGAAGATACCATCAATATCGGACACGTCTTTCAATCAAAGTTTTAAATAGGACATTATGTCACTTCACCAATACAGCAGTGCATTTGTATATCTTAAATGCAATACTTCCTCTTTCCTGCGATGACACATTAAATAATATTGTTAACGAAGATGAAAATCACATTCCTTTCCAAAAGTACGTGTGTGATTGATAAAACCACTTGATACCGTCTGACGATAATTATATATAAACTGCCATAAATGGATGGAAAAGCAAACAAATGACACGTTTCTCCATACAGAGGAAATACGACGGACGTGAATTGCCTACAGATATTAGAGGTGACTTCTGAATCAAGGAAGTTATAAGAATAGTTCGTGTCACAATATAACGTGGTCGTTTATTGTTTACAAAATATTTCCTTAAT
The DNA here is from genome assembly GCF_041381155.1 of Argopecten irradians. Classification (NCBI taxonomy): domain Eukaryota; kingdom Metazoa; phylum Mollusca; class Bivalvia; order Pectinida; family Pectinidae; genus Argopecten; species Argopecten irradians. The sequence goes on along the minus strand of NC_091149.1, from coordinate 18,665,179 downwards.
ATTAGTCCATTAAAAGATGCTCCACCGCCGAGAGCATAAATGATATTAATCATTTGAACAATAATTGGTGTTTAATCGTGTATATATATGCCTAATTAACACAAAAAAAAATAAAATAAAATAATTCATTTCGCCTTTGGTGCATGCGCAATCAGTACTTCATTCCATATAGGATATAGTGTCACGAATTTTTTTCGGGATGCAATTAATTATTTTTCATATTTTTAACTTGAGGTAAAATTAGAAGCTCAAACTTTTCAATGGTGGTAATGGTGTAATGTAAGTAACTTTTGTAACGGAAGAAAAATACTAAGTCGTCTGCTCCTGTTTTTAATAGTGAAAAAATACCATTTGTCAGTGGTGGAGCATCTTTAACAATCCAGTAAAAGTATGGTACCGTTGGAACTTCCGGCTATACATTATAGCTTTTCTTCTTCTTTTTTTGTTTTGATTGTTGTTTTTTTCTAGTTTCCCTTTTTTTTTGTTGTGTTGTTACTTTTTTCATCATACTTTTTATATTATAATTAGCATTACCCATACTACTCAGTTTAGTTTAACGCTTTAAAGTTTTAACTGCTATAGGACAACGTGCTGTATTAAATGTGGAAGTGGGAGCATTAAATTAGTGTCTATTTTATTACTCAATTCCTAGAAATTTATCAATGAACAGTCCTCCATGAAATCTTAGATATTTTACCTATATAGCAAATTTCCTTTATTTTATGAATTATAAGACCCAGTATACATGTACGCATAATTTCGTTTGGACGCAATGAATTTCTTTCATATTTGTTCTATGCATGATCCTTCATTGATTGGGTCTCTTTAAGAATGTCTGTAATTGTGTACTATCACATAACAAATAACATTTATGATTTCTTCCAAGAACGGCAAAGTGTCACCTGTGGCCGATGGATGAATCGCTTAGTTCTCCATCAAATCTGCCGACTACGATATTCACCTCATTACAACTCCCCACATAGACTTAAGTTTGTGATCTAAAAGTTGGGGAATATTTCTAGATCATTTACACAGGCAGCATTTCTTCGTGTGATTTTGTTTCACGTGGAATTCTAACGAAGGCTTTTTCACACGAAATTTTCGTCATTATGTTGTATTACGTATTGTTCCTTAAACATTAACAGGTAGTGAGTGTGATGAGCTTACATGAGCTATGCAGTAGTGGGTTGTAGGCCATAGGCTAGGAGGGTCCCACATACACCCCTTCAAAACCTCCAAACCAATATTTTTCTGAACCGTTATGACCCACTGATCACAAATCAAAATGTTAACATTGCATAAGTTGGGATGAACTTCCGGTTATGAAGTCATTAAGATGGCCGCCATCTCGAATTTCAATAAAAAGTGAAAAATAGTCATAACATTGACTTTTTTCAACTGAAGTAGATAAATGAGGTACCAAAATAACCACAATAGAACAACACATACATATCAGGACCAATTCATCAAATATATGTAGTGATTTGTACGTAGGAACTGAAAAAATAATATTTTAAGCTCAAAAATGGTATTTTTTAGCAAATTTTTCATATTTGGCTTGACACAGTAAAAATGATTCCCAACAACAAACTATTATTCATAATCAGTTATTTGACCTCTTATCAATCAGTAAAAACAACATCAAAAGATAATTATTGTTAAACCATCATTAGGTTTACAAAACATCACCGGGTGCGTATACTGGGTATAAGCTAGTTTTGGAACTCCAAACCGCTGACACTACAGTTTCCTGCTGTCTTAGAATTTCCTGAAGTTCGGAGGGTTTTTTTTTTGGGGGGGGGGGGTTGCATGTGGGACCCTCCCAGCCCATCGCCTATTTGGTCCCCAGAGGCAGAAGCGATAGGACACAATAAGAAGTATCACAAACTTTTTAAAATCAATTGATATTTGGTTTAAAAGAAAACAGAGGTATCGCTCACCTGGCATAATAAAGCAAAATCAACAATGTAACAGTATGTATATAAGTATAGCATAAGTGTTAATATCCTCGAATAAAACAATATCATATGGATATAAAAAATAATTTAGCATGAAGATACCTTAGAGTCAGCTGTATATGCTATTTATAATATCCGATTTTTTTCTGGACTCATTGTAATTTCAGAGGTCAAAGGGTGAAAATTCCAATTTTCATTGTTTAAGTCTTTTTGCAGTTTTTGCATGTAAATATTCGGTTTGTGAAGTTCATTTCAGAAAACCAATGACTGGGTGACGGGGATGATTAAGGTCATATTCAATGAAATGTATCTTCTTTCAACAATGCATCTTTTGGGTTTTTCATATATCTTAAAACAAGTGTTTAAGCTATTTAAGTTTCTTTTGTGATATCATTTAAATCAACACCTACATTGCAAGTATGTTGTTGGAATGTGCCTGCTGACCCATTTCATGACCGTAATAGGCGACTCAATATGGAACCTTTATATCGTGGCTTTAGCAAACAGTATCATGTATTTAACACCTGGTGTTCACTATAACAGAGTATTTCTTGAAAATAACTTTTGTAGTGACAGGAAAGTCTTCCTGAAAAAAAGACACCTTCTTTGTGATGTTTGAGACAGAAATCCAATATGTATTTTGACTAGAATTGAGGTTCAGGATTTAGTCGCCTTTTCCGATCATGCAATGGCGCAGCAGGCACAATTCTAACATCATACAGTAGTTGTAATGTAGGTGTTGCTTAATATTTTCCCCTTAAAACAAACTAAGATAGCTTACACACTCGCTTTAAACATGGAAAATCCACAAGATACTTAGTTGACAGACGATACCGTTCGTTGAATGTGACCTAATTTATGCACGTGATCCAGCAAATGTGCCCTAGGATGTAATAATCTGATGTAGATTGTCACAAAATACAAATCAAGTGATAAACATTACTCTAAATCTTTGAAATGGTTGAAAAATTAATGTACTTTCATCTCAGTAATTACGAAATTAAGATTCCAAATTGCCTTTCACGATCATACAATGGAGCAGCAGGCACAATTCTAACATCTTCCCTTCAATGAAGGCGGTTTTTTAAATAAGCTCATAAAATAAGCCTATAGCATTTTAAAACCTACTTTAAACATGCAGAAACAGATGTTTAGGTGTAGACCAGATGATGGCTACATACACTGGTAACCCAAAATGTGTTAATCTTGCCGAAACTTGTTAGAATAACGGCAGAATACTTAATTTTTAACAAGTTTCGGCAGGATTAACATATGTGCTTTTTTATTCAGTATTAACCCTTTATATTAAGACTTTTCCTCAGAATTCCAATTCGATCAATAAAATTAAGTATTTCTGCCGTAAAATTAAGTATTTTTCTGTCCGCCGTGGATCGTGACGGCTGACGGCCGAATAACAGAGGGTATCAGTCACAATATACCCAACTTCGTTACGTGCACGGCTATTTATTGCTACATTGTCGGAGGTTGGGAATCGACAAACTTTTCCGATGCGACGGTGAAATTAACAGATTCGGCGATAGAATTAAGAGTTTCTGCGTTTATATTCAGTGTTTCTGCGTTTATATTCAATGTTTCTGCGCTAATATTAACACATTTCGTCGCTTACATCGAGCGGGCGCGCGCCGAGCCGTGACGGCCGAGCACACGGCTTACACAGGTAAACTTTACCTTGTGAAACGAGACTTACAGTACGTACACCCGATTGTACCTGTAAAATAATTATGTTTACAATTCTCTTTTCCCCTTTAAAAATACATATATCCTCATTATCCTATTCTACTATCTTTTGTTGTTTTCTTTCCCGCGTCTCGTCATTTGAGCTATGCATTTTGCACCTTTTTTCGGAAGAGTTCCGATACGAGCGGTAACAAATGAATAACTGTCTAGGTTATGTGTAAAATATGTGTATATACACGGGGATTAACTATGACAAACAAATTATGTGTTTGATTATGTGCAATTACATGTATGTATATTCTTCTCACAAATTTGAATTGTTGACGATATTAAAGATAGTTTTTTCATTAAGATCATCATTTTTTTTCATGATCTTTCATTAAAAATATTTTTGATGAATCTGGTCAGTCAAATATCTTCCTCAATGAAATACAAATGATTAATAGTTTTTATAAAAGTTTTATGAAACAGCGCCTTCAAGATCAGTTCACACAAAAATGGTTCTCAGATGTGGAAAATTCCTCAAGAGGGCAAACTTATCTAATATATAAAGAAAAATTTGGATTTGAAAAGTATCTTATAAAATTATCGGAAATGTATATATAACTAAATTCCGTACATCAAATTTAAAAATTCCAATTGAGACTGGAAGATGGTATAATGTTGAGAAACGTGAAAGAATATGCCATTTATGCAATGAAAATATCGGGGATGAATTTCACTATCTTTTTGTATGTAAACACGAAGAAATAAAAAATATACGTATTAAATATATCCCACAGCATTATTATAGTAATCCCAGTCTTCATAAAATGGGTGGCCTTATAGGTATTTGTAATATCCAATTATTGAAGAAGGTGTCTCTATTCATTAGAAAAATGATGGTATTTTTGTAGATGTGAATAAAAGCTATGATAGTAGTACGGTATAAGTAGTATTGTTAATTTCCAAATTAATTGTCCATATTTTAGTAATTGGTAATGATATATATTGTCCATCCTGCCACGTGCAGTTAAAAATGTAACTTGTATTTTTATAATCCATGTAACACATTTAAATGTGTCTGGGAGACTATAATAAAAATTTTGAAAGATATTTTGCTGTTGCCTTTAATTGTAAAATGCTGATTAAGTGTTATACATAATGATCTGCTTTTCAGGTTTGCTGAATTAATTTGATATACATAAAACGACTGATATCATATTCTGGTAATATTTGATGTACTTTGTTGCATGTAATTCCAGTATTTATTTATTTCTGCGTTTATATTCAATGTTTCTCCGTTTATATTCAATGTTTCTGCGTTTATATTAACACATTTCGTCGCTTACATCGAGCGGGCGCGCCGAGCCGTGACGCAAGGTAAGCCTAGTACTATACATGTATACAGCATATATACGTATACGTTAGATCTACAATTTGAGTTTTTCGAGTAAATGGTTATTCTAGCTTTATGATGTAGATATTTTCAGTTTCAAAACATTCCATTTACACCACTTCAAAAATTCATACAAGCATATATTTAACTTTAGATTAGATAATCAGTCCAATTTGATAGCGATATCAAAATGATGTTCGGATCAGTCTGGACTGAGATTTAGATAGCATATGATGTAAATTTCAGTGTAATAAAAAAAAGTATAATGTAACACTATCTTTTTACTAGTAAAATCCCAAAATTTAGCATGAATATATCTAGAATCCGTGTTTTTATTTCATTCAAACTTCTGCTATAATGATATGATGAAAACACGGCACCGTTTTTGAGTAAATGTGATATTGGAGTTACAGTACCGAACTTATACCGAAAATAATATGTATATCTATATTGTTGCCTTTGAAACTTTATCCATAACGTTTACTAAAAAGCAGAAATACATCAATGGTATTTCTGATATATGTTCCTTTATTACAGTTTAAGTGTAGATTTAAATTCATTATTTCAAAATTAAACTAAATCCTTAAAATAGAATATTTTCTTTGTCGACCGTTTTGTATATCATACCTAGATTTAATAGTATGATATATGAACATTTATCGTATAATCCAAAAAGTAACCACATACAGTGTTCAAATGAAAATTGAAATTATTCGTATACAGGCGTTAAAAATAGATATAATATCTTGTATCTTTTTAAAAATATACTAAGTGATCTTTAAATAAGTATATTTAGTGTGATAATGTTGTAACCCTTCTTGTATGACTATACATGTACATTAAGATTCGAAACGGTGAAAATACATGCTTAGAATTTTAACTAATACCTTAAAATTACTGGAGATTGCTATATGCCACGATTCCGTAATTACAGTCTAGACTGGAATAATTTTTAAGGTTAAACCTTTAGTTGAGCTAGTTCTTAGAACCATTTTTGTTTCTGAATAAGTCACCTTCCATTTTTGTTTTACCTGTGTACGACATATATATATGTAATATATATTCCTAGGTATGATCAGGTATATTTTATTTCCATTTGCTTTTACATTTTCATTCTAAAAATGGAGGTGACAATAAAAAAACCTTTAGCATAGATGTACGGGGTTTCCATAATTCAAATCACAATCCAATTAACGGATGTCCTAACCTGATTGACAGTAAGACAATAGCAAATACCCGATATAGTCCACCGAATAGCAAATTGCCCGCGGCCAGGTAATTACAGGTGAGTTCGATGAATGGCGTTGTGTACAGGTAAATAACATCCTGGTCAAGGTATTACATAACCATCAAACCAAAGGCATGGCTAATTATATATCTATATAATGTCGGTGTATCTACTAGTATATCGATTAAAAATTGAAAGCGACCGCACGGTCTGAAAAAATAGTTTGTTTTGCTAAATATCAATATTTAGATCTTTTATAATATCAAAAATAAATTCTTTCTACCACATGTTGAAACGTTTTACGGTATTGTAATAAATGTATCTCGATTTATTCGGTTAGCAACACACAACACAATGTTTGTAATGATAAATCATCGGTGTGTATGTATGTCAAGCATCATATCCTTGATTCTTTAATCAAGAATTTCTTCAACTGTTACGTAAAATTTCATTCTACAGTCACAAACTTTGCAATTCACAATGTATCAAAGATACAGATTACAGGAAAATATTATTTAATTAAAGCGAATTCGTTGCTGAACTCCTCGACAAAAAATCGGAAACTTTTATTTCTGTGTGGATTTTCTTTTATAATTACACGAAGATACCTGCTATTAGAGCATAAATTAGAGTATATTCGAGACAAAGTTATTGTACGATTAACTTCACTCAAAAGTAATCATAAAAAAAAATCTTTGATCGGCTTTTCCTGTGACCGTCGATGTAAGTGATAGCACATCAGTTAAAGTACAGCAATAAGCCACGGACTATTGTGACGTCACACGGTTTAGGGCTAGAAAATATGCATAATCGGGCGGTCAGAAAATTTGACCTCGATATCGGCGGTTTACAGGTTAATCCGGTCGCGCGCGACACGGAGAGGTTTCTACACGGTCTAATAAAGCCATTTCCAGCATAAACTAAAAAATTATCATTTTTGACTACACAAATCCTTTAAATATATCACGGAATTATAAATGCTTATAAATCCTTGTATATATGTAATCGTGTTCCGTATTTTATTAACACTTTTTGAACTTGATTTAGGCCTAATAGTTATCGGACTAACGCACCATTTTATCATAATAAAAATGTAAATGTGTACAGATTACCGAGTACCCGGATGTACTGTTACATGAATCTCCTAAAAGTGCTGACTTGCAATATGGCGTGTGTGTCAATGATTATATATATATATAAAGTCAAGTGAATGTATTATATATGCCAATTCATAAATACTTGGTACTGAAACCACCCCCATTTTGTATCTCCAACATCGTCAAAAGTATCATCAAGGATTCATAAGTGAGAACTGTCTCTTTACCCTACTGAACACCACGCGTAACGCTAGACCAAGGACGTATATGAGTCTCACTTATAAATCCTTGGCTAGACGAACCGGGAAATCGAGTCCAACGAAACACCAATGTAAAGTTAATAAAATTTCACAACGTTTAGTACTTGCTTTAAGGACGGAAGATTTAGAAGATATGTCTTAAATTTTTGTTTAAAAAAAAAACAACTCATGAAATGACGCTTCAGAAAGTAAGACGGTAACCCTCGCACCCACAAGCTACATCAAAGGCTGCGCCGGCGGATATTAACGGAAAATCAGTCGTCGCCCAACGTCACGGTCAGTGCACAAACGCAAAAGCTCCTACGTCGTACTTGCCCAAAACCCAGCGTGACTTATTCACCTCACATACGTCCTTGGTATCATCAAGGATGTATTTTAGACAAAAATCCTTAGTATCATATTATCATCTTATTATAAGCGACCGCGTGTGTGAAAAAGTGCTCACAGAAATTAGACATACACTACATATGACACTATATATACTATGGTCTCATTAAATTATTAGGTAGCTGTATGACTGTGTTTTCTGGTGTTAAAAATCATACACATATGATCGCATTGAAAAAGTGTATACAACTATCGTCGGCCATTTTTCTCACTTCGAGCTCCCCAAAATGCATACGCATCCCCTTCGTAACCCCGCAGGGTACCGCTAGCTAGCTCCTACCCGTGGTGTCAGGATGGCCCCAAGCAATATAGCTAAATTTGTCCACGGCGTCCGTTATCTGTGGAGTTAATTAGTCGGATGACACGTGTGCGCGGTACACCTGAGAGGTGTATCTATAGCGACAACATATAAGTAAATGTACAGGTAATATAATTCACCTGACAGAGAGAGAAGAACATACACTGGCAATAAGTTTTTTTTTTTTGTAAAGTTCATTCTTTGTAAACCCCCATTAAAGTGTACTGGGTTAAAAAGGGTCTTCCCGAACTTCACTGACAATCTAGTCTCTGTCTTTCGTTGATTAGCATTTTGAGTATATAATTTTTAACAAATGTATAGCACAGTGAACGTTCATATGATATTTTATGTTTATCATAGTGACGTTGTGTATCGATTACGTCACGCACTAAATATAGCCTTGAAAAAAATTGCTAGCCGTTGGTCGGTTTGTGTTGACACAATATTCCATGTAAATGTGTATTTTATGGTGTAATAAATAACATGCCAGCTATGATAACTCCCAGTAACTGAGGTTTCGAAAGGTGTGCTCTTAAACTGTAAATTGTATGAAAATTTCTGTTATTATGTGACCTTCTTATTAGTGCTTTATTCGATTCTTGCCATGACGGTTCATCAGGATATCTATTCAAAACCAATATTATTTTCACTTTTGTGTCTCATTTTTAGAAATAAGATATGATGATTAATACAGACACCGGTATATCCCGATGTCATTTCCTATAACGAGTTGTACATAGATCTAACAAATATCCCCAGCTAACCAGTTGCTTTTAAAGACGTTTTTGATATTGTCCAGTGATAGTAATATTAGGAAAAAACCCTTTTAAAGATATTTTTAGGTGTAACGACGTCACGAGTATAAAAAAGCATACTGAATCAGAAACGTATAAAAAATTAATGTATGTCGTTAAGTTTCAGATTCAATAAGTTAATCGACAAAGAAATAATGATTTTAAAAAATTCGTTGAAACCTCACTACCATTATGTGTAAACTGGAATATGAAGAAATTGTACACGTTTTATCATTTAACCAATCGATGAATACAGCTCCCTATACTTACTCTCCTTATGGTCGTATCCAGAGTACCCTCTCTTTTGACGACACAAAAGAAATCATACATGACCAAGCTAAGTTCGCTTCGTTGTAATAACATAGAGGCCTGGGCATGGCCTCGTAATTAGGGTAACAGTAGTAAAAACCTTTACCATAACACTGACTAATTAGCAAAGACAGTATAATCACCATTGTTTATTTTAAGTCAAACATGTAATTATGTAATATCAAATAAAAAAAAAACAATTGTGAGAAAGAGTGATCCTTTTAATGACCAATTAAACTTCTTAATTGCCGGAATCTTGTTTTGATTTTATAGTCTTTGTCATTCCGACAAAAAATATCAGTGGTGCCAAGCTATAAATACTCCCTCACACAATCCCTTATAAGAAGCTATCATACAACATCGTAATACCTTTCAAGAAGCAACCTACCCGATACCTGATAGTAATTTAGGAAAAAACCCGTTTTAAAGATATTTTTACGTGTAACGACGTAACGAGTATAAAAAATGCATACTGAATCAGAAACGTTCAAAAAATTAATGTATATTCGTTAAGTTTCTAGATGTCAATAAGTTAATCGACAAAGAAATAATGATTTTAAAAAATCGTTGAAAGCTCACGTACATTCGGTCGTGTAAACTGGAATATGACAAATGAAGTTTTAGAAGAACAATATGAATACAGCATCCCCAGGACTTTGACACTTTTACCTTATGGCAATGAAAACTATATTTTGACAAGTACCCTCTTTGACGACAAACTCAAAGGATGCATACATGACCAAGCAAAGTTCGCTTCGTTGAATAACATAGGCCTGGGCATGGCACTCGTAATTACATTGTAAAACCTTTACCATAACACTGATAATTAGCAAAGTGTATTTCACCATTATTTATTTAAGAGTCAAACATTAATTATGTAATATCAAATAAAAAAAACAATTGTTAGAATTTAGAGTGATCCTTTTAATGACCAATAAAAATCTTAATTGCCGGAATCTTGACATTTGATAATATGTACTGACGATTTGTCAGAATTCCGAAATTACTTAAAAATATCAGTTGGCCAAGATATCTATAAAATACTCCCTCACACAATCCTTACATCAGTACAACATGTCAATACCTTTCAAGAAGCAACCTACCGATACCTGTCCAGCGACACTAAGAAGACCTGCATCCTCGGTCACAGCTTTATCATCGCCTATCGCCCGATGGAGAAAGAGAGTAGAAATACCATGTGAACCCAATTGGTCATTGTTTTGTAAACCAGTGGTCAGCACGACAGCTTTGTATCCATTGGTGTTAACAACATGTCGCCGATCTAACCATTTAGTGCGAGATCGCAATCTACAACACCGCGATCGCCATAATATTGTGGTATACTGGTATAAGTGAGTAATGTCTGTGCCACGTCCGTTCGTCTGGACTTGTACGTAGTGAGACCAAAATTCGTGTGTTAACTGTCTGTCGTCTGTGTTCATAAAATCGTCCGCTGAATCGTCCGTGTTCTATATAATCGTCTCTTGGACAGTGTCAATTGTAAATCTGTCAGCTCTTCGTTGATCAACGAGTCTTTCCCGGTGTTCCAAGAAGCAACAGCATGGCGGTAGAAAAAACTATACGAAACAACATCGTCCCAGGACTTTGACACTTTTACCTCGGCAGGAAAGTTAAATTTTGACACCCTGATACCGGTGTGGCAAGACTTTAAATACCGCAAAAAGAACAAACTCCCCACAAAGAAAACGTAATGTAAAAACGTCAAATTCCGTCCGTCCGATACATGTCCACGAACAACAGAACCAAGGTAACGGTTCATAAAAAAACTAATGTTGTTACTGGTATCCAAGTGTATTACCCCATTAAGATACAAAAACTTGTTACATGGTCTAGAATACCCAGTATAAAGCATCAGGGGCCTCGGTAAAAATGGATGACTTGCTGATAATATGTACTGACATATGCAAAAAAAGGAAAATTACTTAAAGAAAACCACCATGGGTGAGTAGCAAGATATATGTAAAAGAACCAGTTTCAAAAGACAGAGTACTGAATTGTCATATACGGTGTGTCAACAGACATCTCAGATGCCGAAATATTAGAATGCCTAGAAGAGACATTTGTTAAAGTCACCTGGTATGAAAGGGAGACAGTATGAGAGAAGACAGTATTGAACAAACTTTTTTACCCCCCAATGTCCAAATAACAATGAACAATATAACATCAACGGGGGCCCGAGGTTGTATCAATATGGATATACGGGATAACAATTGTTTCAAAGTTCAAGATATACAAGTACCACCGCTATTGGTGCTATTGCACAAGGTGGTCGGTAGGAAGCCGTTGCTCGCCGCATGTTATAAAAATTACCTGTTAAAACAAATGTATTAGGCACCCAAAATGTATCAAATGTGGGGGAACTTCCATAAAAAAACTGTATAGTGAGACCAAAATCTAAACCAATTTAACTGTGGTGGACAGCATATACATATGTGTGGGGTCCGACTTAAGGAAATAGCCAGTTCATTGTAAAAACAAACCCTATGAGAAATGGAGGCAATTACCGAGGTAAAGGCTATCTTATACACTTAGCTAGCGGAAAAATAATGAGAACTTTTGTGTCTGCACCCGAGTAAATATATTCAACTTTAACTTACCGCCGCCAAAAACAACCCGACCTTACCGTCCGTCCAGACATTGTCCCAACGGACATTGTATGCAGGTAACGGTTCCAATAAACACTTAAATTGTTGTTACAGTGGACCACGTAATTACCATCATTTTCAATATAGATGGTCTGAAATTTTGAAATAATGGCCAGGTCGATACACTGTTCGGTTGGAATCCTTTAGTACATGCTGCAGAAACAATTAAATGGCTAAACACACCATACTAGGTTTGCATCCTACAATGGAATGCCCGGCATTAATAAAACTGGACGGAATTAGTAAAGTTATACAAAAATGAAAAATATCATTTGTCCAAGTGAGACTTGGCTTACCAAAAACACCAACTTTTTTATTGTTTTTAGCCCCCATCAATATTAAAAGATCGCCCTGTACATGGTGGAACGGGGGGATTGGAGGGGTAGTAATATGCCAACGGGAGGCTTTAACTCGTGTTTCATGAATTATATCACAAGTAACGTATTGGAGGTGGTCGGTGCTGTTATAAAATTACACAAATTATAAGTATAGTAAATGTATACAACACCGCTACTTCCAATAAACACGAGACTTATACCCATCTAAACCAATTTATAAGTTCCATACATCATGTGTGGGATTTAAAGCCTGTCATACCCTATGGGGAGGCAATTACTGTAGTGCTAAAGGCAATGCTTATACACTTATGTAAAAAAATGACCTTGCACTAAATGAGGCTCGTGGCATACCGAGTGAAGCACTTTTCCGACAATATACACATTTACTGGATTTCAAAAAAACTCAAAATGACCTTACATACAAAGCTCAACACCGAGTCATATATATTGTAACTGTGAACTCAATCAATATTTTTAATAACCTTGGACTTTTGACAGCTACACAAACATCATGCCGGATAAGTGTGATCCTTATGTTCACGCAAACACAATTCTAAACAGTTACCACCCCCCATCATTTAAGGACACACTAAGATGCTAAAAACCGTTAAAAATAAACAGGTACCTATAAAAGCGGGTTGGAATTTTAACAGGTCCACTGGTGGGCTATACAACATTAGTGAAAGGGAAGTTAACAAGAATTACTGGAGGCTTAATGTCGAGTCAAGTCTTAGTATTAATATCACCCAGGCCAAAGAAATATAACTAATATTAATTTTATCAAAAGCAAAAAAGAACTATAAATATTCTGCAGTACCATTGTGGAATGGGGATTAAAAAAATAAGGCAGTACGATGCCAAGCGCAAAGGCTTAACAGGCCTTCAAGAAGTTTTAATTGATATTCTTACCCGTGACTACAGAGAGAAAAGACCTGGTACTTGTAAAACAGAAATGGAAAAAAGTTATCAATACGCAAAAAATGAACATTACAAAACTACTGTAAAACATTTTTTCTTAACTAATAACCACTACCATGGCCCATTGTGGAAAGCCACCCTTTGTAAACTTATGACAAAACATGTAAAATCGCCACTAATAAAACCAACATTACAGAAAATAAAGAAAAAACAAACTTATTTGCAGCCTCCTTTTCCTCTTAATTAGTACCGAAAATTATTTCAAGATTTTTTTGCAGCACAAAACACAATTCGACAAGTGGAAACAGTCTGATTTTATTAATAATACAGAACCTTGTGATAACCATTAAAACAATATTTTTATTTCAGGACTTTTCACTGATGCGCTTGCGCAAACTAAAGACACAATCCTGGGAAGATAAAAATAACATATAACATGTATAAAAAAATTAAGTGGTTCCACACAGAAAGTACATTATTTATATATTAAAGATATCTAAACTGAAACACTCCATTGGATAAGAAAAAATCCTAATATAAATCACTAATGTGAAATAGGGAAAATTGTCAACGAATCGCTAAAGGGGGGACAGGTACATTAGTCACAATTTTTAGAAAGGAAAAATCCTAATATACCACTTCTTACCAGGCCCATCTCACTGTGATCAGTCCATATCACAGACTTTTTTTAATACATTCTGGAGAAAATGGTCAACAATCTAAAATGGTACCTTGAATATTAAACAAATTTACTTACAATCAATCAGTCCAGAATCTATTTTGAACAACCTTTTGACCAACTAATAAAACTAACTAACGAAATTCAAAAAGCCAACCTTAATAAAGAAAGTCTATTAGCTGTATTTATTGATTTTGAAAAAGCATTCGACATGATGTGGAAAGATGGTTTATTTTTATAAAATGAAAAATATGGGTATACATGAAACATGTATGGTTTTATTAAAGATTTTTTTACAGGGCCGAACTATACAAGTGCGTATAGGGGAAACGTACTCAGAAGTAAACCCAATTGAAAAGTGGTAACCATGGGCTCAGTGATCAGTCCATACATAATCTATACAAAATTTTAATATCTCTATAAATGACATATGGCTGAAAGACTGTATAAACAGAATGATAACATCTAAAATTTGAAAGGATTCAAACAAAAAAAAAACTCCCAAGCTGGTCAAAATTGCATCGTTTTAACTAGTTCTGTAAACAAAAATCTATTTATTAAACATTTGCACTGATAGTGCCATCTGGAAAGCACATCGTAACCTACAACTATTGAGCACCGCTCTATCCAAAGACATTATTAACATTCTAAAACCATTTTAATACATGGGGATTCAAAATATCTGAAACTGAAAACTATTGCACTATTTCGCAGAAGGGGTTCTGCTGAGTTTAAGTCAAGAACATCGGAGGTGAAAATCAAAATGGGGGAAAAACACTTATATAATTAAAAATGTTTGCAAAATTTCTTGGTATGTTTTATGAAAACACTTAACCTGGAGCACACATATAGATTCGGTGATACAGCGGTGCGAATCAACGCCTAAATGAAATAAAAACATTTAAGTGGTACTAATTCGTAAAAATCAATCAAATCTTCTTTTATATAGCAAACTACATTATATAAAACCTAATTAGAAGTATCAGTAAGTATGGCGCTGAGCAAATTCAGTAGCGATACACATCTAGCGCGCCTATGATCAATTACAATATAAATTTAATACTACACTTCATGGTTGCATGCAAAAGGCAACTTCACTTTCTAGTTGCAGGCGGAAGCCTCAACCCACCCTTTCAACTCCACAGGAACTTCTTATGATGGATTAAAGAAAAGGACTTATGAAATATCAGCAAATTGAGGGACTTAAAACAGGATTCCGCACCCTACAATATCACAAAAAACAGCCTAACAGAAATCCAAATTCATATATAATGAACCTAAAATGCAATAACATACAAATCGTACTACACTTCGATAAATACAAATCTGTTTTTCAGGTAGCAAACATCACATATGAAACACACCTCTAAGTATCAGCCCAATTTACACTGTGGATGTCATTGAGCAAACGGAAGTGAGCTTTCACACTACATATAAATTCCACCGTAAATTAGTCAATGTATTGCCTGCAAAACCCATGTTACGGTCCTGCAGGATTCGAGCCATATATCACTAATCTTGGCGGATCAGGAGCCACATATATACTGAATTAGATCTAAAGATACAAACACAACTATGTGGATGTGCTTTTGTCATTTCAGGAAATGAATTTCACAAACAAATTCAGACTAAAACGGACTGTTCAATTAGAAGATTGCATTGCTTTTTGTCTATCAAATTATCACAAAACTCAGAAAAAGTAAATCATATTTCAATTCCGACTGCTGAACTAACAGCTTGCGGATACGGAACTCTACAATTTTTAAACACCATTGAAACTAATAACTGTGAATGTAATATTTACAGACTCACAAGTAAGGTCTTTTTTGCAGGCTAGGAAAAAAAACGCAAGCTTTGAATGAACAACATTAGAATCCAAAATTGTTTACCAACAAAATTTTATTATTTACAGCTAACCTGCAATACCCGTTCAGTTAGCTTGGGATTCCGAGCCATTGTCGGCATCCAAAGGTTTGACATTCTTGGCGGATACGTGAAGCCAAAGCTGCCCAAATTACCAGCACGTCATAGTTAAATCCCTCTATCTATTGACGATAAATTTTATTTACAGAGACACAGGAAACTATAAGAGATGCGAATATATCAAGACACCAATAACCAATAAATTAAATTTCAGTTATGAAAACACAAATGTCCATTTTGAAAAAATTTCACAACAGGAAAATACTGTAATTGTAATAATCTTACAGACTACTTTGTGCCAGAGCACTTTTTATACTGACTATTCGACAGAAGCCAGCACAGGGGCCTGTCGCATCAGAAAATGCCGCCTCAAATTTTATCTATACCAAATGCTTTTAATCTGATGGATTATGTGAAACATTAACGTTAGAAAATAGAACACTATCTTTTTATATTGTGATAAATATTTACAGAGACAACGTTTATACAGAGATGCCGACATGTATATCAAGACACCAATACACCAATTAAATTGTTTGGTTATTTTCGACTCCCACACAGGTCTCATCCCCCAACCCCTGTAACCAAATTCATTCAACAACAGGAATGGCATAATAGGTATAAATAAGGGGGTGTTTTATACTGTGCGTCACTCACATGAAACAAACGATTTAGTCTAAACTATTACTTTGTGCTTGGCACGTAGGTTTTTAAAATCTGACTATTCGACAGAAGCCAGCACAGGGGCTTGTCAGCATCAGTCACCAGTGGCTTATAATAAGACACCTTCATTACCATATGATTGTTACAATATCCACACGGTGAATTTACAAATATGTTCTAAAACTGTCACGTCTTTAGAATAGGCTAGATGTGTAGTGCTAGTCTAGGGGGGTTGGGCATTAGTCGGTGTGCCGTAATCGCTCGGCACACCTTATAGGCCCATCCCCCAACCCCATCCCCAACTTTTTTGCATAAATGAAACTTTTTCATAAATAAGGGGGGAGTTTGTGATACTGCTGCGTCAGTTGAAACGGAAATTTTTATTAAACTATAAATGTTGTTCCTTTAAATAGGTGAGTAATTTTTTTTTTTGATAGCTAAAAATTTTGTTAGGAAATAACATACTTTAAGCTTTTCAGTAAGTATTTTCAATTGTGTATGGGAGGACTAAATAGCATTTTAACACATCATGTTCACGCTGATGGTTAGCTTATATCAGCAAATGACACGAGTGCAACAAATATCATGTTCATTATCGCTCAAGGATTATTATTTTTTTTTATCGACATTCATAAATCATGATGAATGAAATGGTTCCATGATACGTCCGGAAGGGGGTCCCCAACCACTATTGTGAACATTGAATGTGAAAGATTGAAGATTAATAACGTCCGGGCCGCTGGTTAGCTTATCCACTGTGACCTCGGAGACGGATGACAAACTTTAGTCCAACTTGAACATAAATTTAAGGGTTAAGTATACATGTGCAAGTATTTTTTCAATAAGACAAAATTTTCATTTATATACTTTACATACTTTAAATAACATGTATTTTGCACTTGTGACTGGAGAAGTGGTATACATGGTGTTAAAAACACTTGTTTTTCTTACGGGGCTAGTTACTAACACTACAAATGTACATCACCTTTTTTCAATAAGAAAAATGGCGATAAACTATCGCTCAAGGATTATTATTTTTTCTTTATAATATACTAATATTAACAAATCCTTGAGTCAGAATGTAACTTTTTTTTTTTTTTTTATAATCACCAGTCGGTGAACAGTATGTGGTACTTCTGTTTGATAAATACTATCGACCTCCCTCCACTGATACAGATGTAGGGACAAAGGGAGGTAACCCCAAATTACACCGGCCAGAAGACATAAGGGCATAGCCCGCATCTGGCATTTTTTTCAATATCTTTTATTCTTCTTTTTTTTTAACACTATGTTTATAAACCCCCTGTACGAAAACTGTAACGTGGCAGAGAAACAGTTTGACAAATGAACAATCAATGTTTTTTATCCACAATCCACCACAATTTTCTGGCATCTTCTCTTAAATTATTTTTTAACGAACTTATTTTTAATAATCTTGAACATGGTCTCATCCTTTTGAATTTCCTTAAATACTTATTCCTTATATATACGTAACATCCAATTTCCTCTAGTAACCTGGTTGGATAATTACCTATATCAAATAATTATTTTTGATCGGTTTAGACTAGCTACCGAAACATTTCTACTTGTTTTCCTTCAAATTTTGATAAATAATACAGTGGTCTCCCCCTC
This sequence comes from Argopecten irradians, assembly GCF_041381155.1. Classification (NCBI taxonomy): domain Eukaryota; kingdom Metazoa; phylum Mollusca; class Bivalvia; order Pectinida; family Pectinidae; genus Argopecten; species Argopecten irradians. The sequence continues at coordinate 18,646,953 of NC_091149.1, read as the reverse complement.
ACTGTACAGATGTGGAATAGGGGAGGCAACCCCTACATTACACCGGCCAGGATCACATAAGGGCATGGCCCCGCCTGGACATTTTTTCTCGGCCAATCTCTTTATCTTAAACTACCGTATACATTAGTATAACTGTATAGTATATTATTGTCGGGTTAAATGGTCAACGTTTAGACCCGTGGCAGATTAAACAGTTGATCTACACAACATACCACAATAACTAGACTTTTTATAAAAAGAATAAATTAATTGGCTATCTAACTCCATTAAAATTTTTTAAATTTTATACATTTAATCTTTTAAATTTTTCCTTTAATTAACCCTCCCACGAAATTAATACTATCACGTGGGACAACGTAAACCTAACATTTTAAGCTGGTTGGTTCCCGCCCAACATTAAGTTACTTTACCACCCACCATAGTTCCTTATATATTCACGGCAGTCATTTGATACAACCTACCGATTTTATCCATTTTTACACTAAGAAGACCTGCATCCTCGGTACAGCTTTTATTTTATCCTCAAATAGATTTATATTACAAAAATTTTGATCAATATATCTAAGTGATTAATAACAAATTTCTCATTGTTTTTTCTCGGACCTGGTTTGAAGCTTTTAATAACGCATACACTTAATATAATTTAAAAGACATCAGCACACACCATAGGAACCCCCGGACAATCTATACCTCCGGCCAAACCCGGCAAAAGGACAAAGTACCGTGACTTAACGGAAGCGAGTGAAGTCGCTCTATTCAACGGGTGTAACTGGTTGTACTAGACCCTGGGGCACAAAACAACTGTTAAAGAATACCTCAATCCGAGCTAAAATGAACACACTGAAACATACCACGGAAGTTAACTACACTTTTTTATAAAACAGAAAAATTATTTTCAGACACAATAAAATGTAAATTCCTTTATATACATTTATCAAAAGCCTTGGCCCCATTGCAGGTCACGTAAGCCTTCTTTTTCGGTCGCCCTACCCAACGACACAAAAATACTATCACGTGGGAAAACATTTAACATTACCAATTAGCGACTGGCGCACATGGGCCCGCCCAAACCGCCATTACCGTGTATACCAAATTTCCATGTTCCAATTGAATCATTCATGCCTTCGGACGAGGTGGTATTTAAGCTTCGAACAGCTGAGAGAATTGTTCTAGCCAAGAATTTTTCCATCTATCACTCCGTTAAGTTTGTACAGATAGGCAAAAATGACATCGCTGAATTCAACGGCCCGTACAATCGGACTTCTTAAGTAAATCCATCAACTTTTATCGCCAAGTGGTGATGTTCGGCGAGATCTTTTTCGTAACACGATCGCATTTTACAATTAAAGGCAACAAGCCGCATCACTGTAAATCAACATTTAATGATTTTAAGAAACAACACCCTGACATAATTTGCCATACACAACATTCGACTTGTTGAAGACAACCTCACATAAGAATATAATACGAGCACATAATGGTAACACCTGAAACCGTTTGGCGTCAAGTTGCTTTCTCCAACATTTGTTACCGGGCCATCAGACACATGAGGGCTTGATCGAAAAAAAGATCAAAAGCCAATAGCTTCATAAAAAAAAAAGCCATTTTCATGGCTACCCAAATATCAAAAAAACCCATGAACACTCGAAAATACGCATAATTATGGTATATTACGAAATATAAAAGCATGAATGTAAAAACAACTGAAAATTGACATCGTGGCGGCTGTACGTACTGTAATCTCGTTTAAGGATAAATAATTGACGAATACTTGCTTAAAACTAAACATGCATTTAATCAGAAACATATATGTATAATTGTTTTCTGACAATATGAATTAAATTTTATCGAAATTAGTTAAACCAGTTAAGTTTGGAAATAAATATACTGGCATTACGTGCAACAAAGTACATCAAATAATTACCAGAATATGATATCGGTCGTTTAATGTATATCAAATCAATTCAGCAAACCTGAAAAGCAGATCATTATGTATAACACTTAATCAGCATTTAACAATTAAAGGCAACAGCAAAAAGTAGTCTTTCAAAACATTCTGTAAATAAACAAATATTTATTATATTTTATGGAAAACGATCTTATAAAAATATCGTCAACAATTCAAATTTGTGAGAAAGAATATACATACATGCTTCAATTGCACATAATCAAACACATAATTTGTTTGTCAAGTGAATCCCCGTGTAATATACACATATTTTACACATAACCCTATACATGTAATTCATTTGTTACCGCTCGTTATCGGAACTCTTCCGAAAAAAAGGATGTCAGAAATGCATAGCTCAAATGACGAGTACGACGGTAACAAGAAAACAACAAAAGATATGTAGGAGAATAGGATTAAATGAATGATGGACTATGTATTTGAAAGGGGAAAAGAGAATTGTAAACATAATTATTTTTTCAGGTACAATCGGCTGGCGGCTGTACGTACTGTAAGTCTCGTTTCACAAGGTAAAGTTTACCTGTGTAAGCCGTGTGCTCGGCCGTCACGGCTCGGCGCGCCCGCTCGATGTAAGCGACGAAATGTGTTAATATTAGCGCAGAAACATTGAATATAAACGCAGAAACACTGCGAATCTATAGACTACGCAGAAACTCTTATTCTCTATCGCCGACATCTGTTAAGTTTCACCGTTCGTCAGTCGGAAGAGTTTGTCGATTACCCAACCTCCGACAATGTAGCAATAAATAGCCGTGCACGTAACGAAGTTGCGGTAATTGTGACTGATACCCTCTGTACAATTCGGCCAGTCAACCAGTCGACGATCCACGGCGGACAGAAAAATGACTTAATTTTATTAAATTATATAACAACGGCAGAAATACTTAATTTTATTGATCGAATTGGAATTCTGATGAAAAGTCTTTAAGTTAAACTTGAATTAATGATAATCCTGCCGAAACTTGTTAAAAAATTAATTATTCTGCCGGTATCTAACAAGTAAGATTAACAACATTTTGTCTACCAGTGTATGCAAATAAGTTATGATACGTCAATAATAAACATTGTGACTAACAGTACTCACCGAGGTTTCAATAAGGGGAAAACAACGATCACTTATCCACAAAAATAATAAACACTAATCCGAATTGTTATGAAAGATTATTATTAATTACTAGTCAATTTTACACGTTTGAATAATCACTTGTATAATTTCGTAGAAGGGAGTATATTTGTTTATAGCTTTTCACTCTTGGTGAATGCTAAACGGTAATGTGTGCCATTGCGTCAAACAATTCGTCTCTATTTATATCATTATGCAGCTGTTAAATGATATCTAGCCAGAAAATAGATACGGTTTTAATCTTTTGTTTATGTTTTAAATTAATATAACCTATCATCTACTAACAAGGTACGAGTATCTAAAGTATAGAGAGACATTTGATACGAACAAACTTTTTCTTATTCAACGGGCAATTTTTTGGTTTGTTGTTTGACAATGCGATACAATAACCTCAATAAACCACAACAGTTGCCAAATTTGAAGCTGTGAGTTGTATCTTTTAGCTGTGTTAAAAAAATTGTCTTAGCTATTATCATTTTTGTATTTAACTGCTTATACAGAAATTCAGATTAGCTTTGACGAGATTTATTGTACTCTCACCAGATTATAGATATTTTATTAGTTAATTGCTCCAGGTTGACTAATTTATCGTACATGACATATATTATGCTGTATTAGGAGTCTAGTGTTAATATACTCGTCCCTTTGAAAGACAGAAAATTCTTATGGAGTAATCAATTCATTTTGACACATTTTAGATGTTTAACATTCTTTGTTTAACTCTCGCCTTTTTAGAAGTTATTACGGATACTTATTCAGTTCGAATATTTATCCCGATTTATAATCATTGATCAATTTTAGATAGACGGTAGTGAGTTTCAGTTCATCATAAGCCGTTATACCACGATATTCTCGGTATACAATCCGCCTTTTTGTCTCTAAAACGTAGGGATCGAGTGGCCAAAGCGACAACACACATTACCAAACAGTACAGATCCACAGATAGGTGATCAGGTCCTAACCCATATTACGGCATGTCGCCGACGGTCAGATCTAAAATTTCCTTTGTCTACATTCAAGCAAGTTGGGAGCGCTAAATCTTTCACAATAATTCTCAGACTGAGACTCCGCCAAAATGAGTTGTCCTAGGAATACTGAGTTCACATAAGTGTTATAACTTGTATCCAAATACCGTTTTTCTTGGTGATACCTGACGCTACCAGTTACGAGTAAGGCATAGTGCAGAAAAATGTAAACGGAAATTCAAATGAAGTTAATATTTATAATAAAAAAATGTCGTTTGAATTGCCTCCTAAATTAATATGAATATCTAATCATATGAGCTGCAGATTTATTGTTAAAATAATGTTTTCTGAAACTTTTTACGTGGTAATCAGGGTGCATACTTAGGGTGCTTGTCCCCGATAAATTAATAATATTAAATGTTTTAGGTTTACTAGGTGTGTCCGCGGATTAGCTTAACAAAACATGGTCAATAAGATATAACCCTTGGGTTTTCCGCACACAAACGTTGACAGAGGTTCACGTCAAAACGATAAGCAAGTCACAATATGAAAGAGGGACATTCGAACCAGTCAGAAACGAAGCACAAAGCATTACTCTTAATTCTTAATGGTATTGGAAGTGTGTATCTGATATGTGCTATAACAAAAGATCTACCACTCAAATTAATCTCGTTCGTTAATATTAAAATCATCTAGTGCAAACCATTGGCTGTATGATTTCCTGATCTCCCTTCTAACTTCAGTCATAGTATCACCATTAACGAATGCAACGACCAGGTTATCGAACCATATTAGCTTTCTATTCTCAATTCAAATACTATCGTAGAAGCAAACAGTACTGCGCGGCGAAAAAATGTTCAAATTCAAAATTTACCTAAACCAAATAATAGATTTGGGTTATGAAGAATATACACAGCGTTTTGATTAGAGCAAAGAAATTAGTATAATTTCATATCGACTCGTAACGGTATCAATAGTTACTCATAACCAAGGATTCATTATGACACTTAACCCTAAAAAAGAAATACTGAAGCATTGGGGTGAATTGCCAGTATTTATCCTGTATCTCTGCGAAAATACATACAGGTAGACCCATATGTCATTAATCAAGATACTGGATTCAAACTCTTATATAGCTATGGGATATAGCAGCGGTTTGATTCAATTTACTCATAGCCAAATAAATGTCGAACTAACTAACACTAAAGTGACTGACTGCATAATACTCAAACGACTGTTTTAACAAACAGTTACATGTTGAGGTGGGGTGAGATGATTGGGGAAATCACATATTGGGGGGGGAGGTTCATAATGCAACTTCCACAAGCTAGCATGAAGATGGAATCATGTACGAACTGTTTGAGAGAGTAAGTTCGACATCATATAAGAAGTAGAATTAGGGGGATATCCTGCTGGGTACAGGGGAGAGAAGACACAGAGAGGATGTCACAAGATTTAATACACATAAACAATGAGAGATCCTAAAGCGAAGCGAATAGGAGAGGAAGATCCAGCTCGTATTACTAATCGACCGGCACAGGGGCCAAGGATGTTCAGGTTCAAGTAACAGACAAAAGACATACGAGATGTGGACTAGAGGACTAGTCTGGTGCATATATAACATTGTGATTAGCGCATAAATGATTCAAAGAGTATCAACACTCACACACACACACAACATTCACAAACACCTGTACGCCAGGATCATGAAAACTATCCTTAGAGCCTTAAGTTAACGGCTTAGAAAGTAATAGCGAACACCGTGATCGGAGGTTTGAATCGTCAACTATTGAATCGATAAGACATATACTTAAGTACAGGTCTTAACTGTAAGAAGACACTTTTGACACAGACGGGATGTCAACGTTACATAACCATGTACCTGTGTTAATAGGACATAAGATTAAAATCAACCAATCAATCAACAAAGTGAAGTTGGACGGAGCCGAGTTGTAGAAGATCAAACACCTTCAACAGCACTCATACCAAATCAAATGGCTTTATGAAGTGACAAAAGCAATAATGGCTGTAAATGACACACCCTAAAGAACAAACTTCTGCTACAATATACAACGGACCAAAATAGTGTAGAAGTAAGTGCGTTATATGGGAATTTCAGACAACTTTAAACCAATAAGCCAACTTGATCTGTGTTGCAAGGATATCATAATAGACAACGTCAATTGACCTAGTAACCTCCATCGACACTACTTCACATACCATCCAGAGTTTGGATCGAGAGTTTCTAGCACACATCTTATGTCAAAAACTGGCTAAGTGTCCCAACCCAAGTATATTTCGGACATCGACAAGTCTGGATAACAATGTATAGATAATTGGCCTTCATTAACGAGAAAGGACGTCGTTAAAGACAGTTAATGATAAAACACACAACGAACAAGGGGGTTACCTATTCTCGTTTACTCGACACCTGATCAGAACGATTCAAAGGCATCAAGGTGTAGTATGTAGGTGTAATAGTTAAAACAACTAGACCTAAAATAGATCGTGTATGAACGGAATGGAAAAAACAAACATCTAAGACCTTTTTAAGATCACTTGTTACCTTTTTTACAATCAACGTTATCCTTCTTATGTATCTCTCCCTCTAATAACTTACGTTGACTTTGAATGATCATTGGGTTGCTAATGACAAAGCGCTTACCCTACAAGAGACACACCACGTCCCACATTCATTAAAATTCTCCATAGAAAGCAAATACAAGAAGGTAAGGGATCTAGTGTGCTTAAATTGGCTCTGAGTTCTGTCCCCTAGTCGAGACAACAATATAGTTACATTATAAAAGTGGTAAAGTTACTGTATCTAGCTTAAGCGCTCAGCATTAGCTCAGCATAAAGGGAGTGGGACGACTGTGTTCGCCCTCGTTGGTCCCAGTATTAATGTGACCGGGTGGGTGTTGCTTTTGTCTTCGACGGTAAGCCTCAGTGAGTATAACGTCAAAAAAACGGACCAAATGTTAACTGATGCATTGTATAGTGCCATACACAACACGATTCTAAACACCGCTACAGCGCTTCCAATAGTAACACATGGCAAGTAATCGGATGAAGTCAACAGGAGAAGCCGACATGATTCTTAGAATTAGACAACCAACGAAACTAATCAAAGGCTTATAAATATGCCTTTTAGAATGATAAACTTAAAACCCAGACATAGAACCCTTCAACACTTCGAGAATCATCGACGACAATGCAATTCAATCTCTCAGATTTCAATCTATTTCATTGGTAAATACCAAAGGAATTAGAAAAGGCATTACCTTTATAGGTCTTTTTCCTGTCGACAACAATTGTCTGTGTTTGGTTCGTACGGTATTACGAACTATTATATGCATATATCAATATAATCAAGTGGGTCTTCTCATTTCGCATAACTATCATATTTCAAAGACACTTCATTCAATTCAACAAATGCTTTTACGTAAAGTTATGCAAACTACTTTAACTACCCTACCTTTGAAACATGAATTATGTAAATACAATTCAAACGTTTATGTTTTCTTTTCGTCATCGAAAACAGCGTCCCCGTCAAAGGCAGTAATTTGACGTGAGTTTGTGAGGGCTTAAGCGACATTCGCCATTGTTGTTGATTTGAGAGCCCACGACAGTAAGGGTCACATGGGGTCATTCGATCATGGCCCGGATAAAAGGCTCTGTAAACGATGGTAAGGTGAAATATAAATAATTACCAAAATTTTCCGCCGTGGTATTGTGCACCTGTCAAGTGTTGTACCGGGAGAGAAGTGACAATGGACGACCCCTTATTAACTTTTGATCGCGAACAAATACTGATGTCAAACGCGCACAATGTATCAGTTTCGATTAGGACAGTCCTTGTCACTCAGGCGCTTGATTATGAATGACTGGCTTATCAAGGCACTTGAGACGGCATTGGAAAGTCGTACAATGCTATTTAATTATGGTAAGCGTATAATACCCGTATCGATGTTCTGATCAGCCTTTGAGAGTTGTAACTGTGGGCATAATAGTATAGATTTGAGATCGTCCTAGACCTATCTTTTGTTATGCTTAACCTCGAATATGTAATTCTTCATTTATAAGTACAAAATACATGAATGCGAGATTTGATTATTTTACACACGTAGGGCCCATAGAACATAATAACAATATATATATGTATTCGGGTCACGTAAACCTACAGCATTAAACAGTAGATTGGGTTGATGTAACGTCCTCAAGTTACGTCTACTTGTACATAATTAATTGCTAACTATACTACACAATTTAAAGATCGATGTTAAGTTTTGAATATGGAAAAATTACAACAAAAGCCATTTTCAGAACCGAGATTCGTTTTTATCAATATATTTGAAAAAAAACAGCGTTATGTTCCTTTGATCAAAAGTCGCATAACCACACCCTATTGATGTATTACATGAACTATTACGTGAAAATGACACCAATTTGAAAACAAATTTGAGATGTATTTCAAGTTACGTGGACCACCATGTGATGTCTCCTTTAAAAATCGTATCTGTAGGTAGCTTCTCAAAAATAAATAGAGAAGTCGGGACAAATCAGCGGAATGGGCATGGACATTATCTTAGATGGCATTTCAGTTCGGAGGAATATTTTTTGTGTAAAACATATCAATGCCCCCGCCTTCCTATGAAATCAGAAAATGGCGGATACGGTACGGATAACATTAAAAGTATATTGCCGTCGCCCTATTAATAACTATGAACTCTTCTGTAATGATTCAATTTTGTTTGTAATTAGAAATTATCATTTAATTATGTACTTGTATGAATTGGTTTCAATTATTCAAAAATGTACCTAGCATGTATCAACCAATAACGAAAAAAGATGTTTCCGTTTGCAACGTTGCTTCTGATTGGAATATACACCGGCGTAATATTAAAATATCATAGAAAAAAGAAGTTTCTAAATGTAAATTTCGAAGAGATTATCTAATAAATTATATGGTATATTGAATAAATGATTACATTTATAATAGTCAAGCAAAGAAAACTAGTCTATATGGGTTCATTGGCGTCCAAAAGGCCTTTCATGTCAAGACGACGGTCCAGTACTGCTTACAGTAACATGATACATTGTCCAGTTTTCTTCACAATTGAAATTATGGAAAAGACACATGTAAATTAAAGGGACAATTCAGTCTAAGAGAACATTAAAATTTGTACATATATCGGAAAAACCCAGTTCTAATGGAAATTAGATCAGTCGGTTTTACTGTGATATGCCAGAAAAGCCCATTGTGGTGAAATGCGTGCGAAATGTTCAAACTCACTGCTGTCCGCCATTACACATTGTCGTCGAAAATCTTGTATACCGACCCTGTCCCTTGCTCGTTAAGTAATGAACTTTTGTCTAGAACTACTCAAATCACTCTGACAGTAGTGTGTTTACCTTATTAGGTGAATTATCTAGACTAAAAATCATTTTATCACCTCTTCAGTGGTTATGTAGTTCATTTGTTTAACGTGGGTGACTTTGGCTTCGGTATGCCATGGGTATAGCGTACATATTGTACCTGCTTAATCGTATTGATCAACAATTTGTAATTACAATGGTATCAATTAAAATACTAAATAATGACGTGGAATTTGTCAATATTTTATGTTATATGTTTCATAAGAAATGTAGAACAATACATTTATGCCATATTTTGCTTCTTGATTATGTAAAAGAATAAGCCTGAGTGAATTGTCTCTTTAGCACATTAAAATAAAAAAAAAAACTCTTTGAAAGCAAGGCAGCATGGAAATATCAACACGGATAAAGCCAGCCTGGAGGACATGTTAGGATTTCTATAATATAAATTAACTTCTTACCCTTCATTACATTAAGAGCGATTTTCATTGGAAATTTTATTTTCTTAGTACATAAGAAATTATACAGGATGTATCAGCACTATTTTTACCGACTTTAACCTTCCTTTGCCTGTCTATTCACTTTAATTTGAATATAATTATCATTATATTATGGCGATATGATACAAAACTCTGAATATACTCTCATGAGTTTCTGCAAGTCCTAAGGCTGATTATTGCTTTTTTAGAGCCTTTATGTTAATGCGATGAAGGACTAATGTTTAGTGCAAAGCCAAATGTAATAAACATGCAGTCTTTGCATACAATATGCACACAGGGACCTGGCACGAAAAAAATTAACCAATAATATACATATATATATATTATAGTATCAAGGGTATGAACTCTTCTTGACTTTACATATCATGACTACATTATGCAAATTATGTAATGTTGTGCTTGTGTGTAAACTCGAGAAGCGTTCCGAGTGAAAAATGAACATGGCGGTGACGATTAAAGTAAGTGAGCTACACGATGTTTAAATGGAGTTTCTACAAAGTACGGGTCATGACACCTCCAAAGAAGATTGTGGATGAACACAGTTATGGGTACTGTTTACCACCACAAGCGTAGATTTTGTGATTTTGGCTTGGTTTTTGAGGTACCCATTAGAGCCGAGACGACATTTCGACCGGACAGGGAAATGTCTACCTAGCATATTTTTAGCAAATTTCCCGATTCATCAAGCCATAACTTCGTCAATACTTGGCCAATTTTGTTCATCAAGCACTCAATGGAAAGAAAAATTATTTCTCTTTAAGGTAAGATATCCGTCAATGTTGTATAGAATCCATTTATTAAAATAATCACAGTTTTGAAAAAATAGGTCCGTTTGTCTCGACCGCCGAGTTCATACCCTTGATACTATAATATATATATATGTATACTGTTGGTTAAAAATTTTCGTGCCAGGTCCCTGTGAATATGCAGGAGAGCCGACTAGGCAGTGCGTCGATGTGACTTGTGCATTTATTTAAACAGCTATCAGAGCATGTCTCTATTGGCTCAGTTGCGAATCTCTCTAATTCGATTACTAATTACATGTACATGCATTTTATGTTTTTCACTGTACTCTTTTTAAAACTCATTTATATACATGTTTATATCTAAAACACGTTAGATATACATTATTTACCTTATTTTTCATAGGTGGGCTACCATGATATACCTTTAGGTGTAAATTATATCACATCAGCAGTTTTGGTGTCGGCGGTCACACGTGAGCGCGATAATTTATAATTTATGTTCGGTATTTATGCAATAGTGCTATGACTTCCCTGGGTCACTGTTCCGGAAGGGAATTCCAGAGGTTTTTTTACGTATACCTACACTTGGCGATAACTTCGATACCATGCTTGATTACATTATAACTACAGATAGGGTAGGCTAGTGTCTCATGGTGTCTATATTAATGGATAATTATCATAAACGAATATCTAATGGTATTTTCTTGTATTGATAGATATGTATATGTGTGTGTAACTTGTGTATGTTAGAATGTTTCTCTTTTATTTATGTATTATTTTCTGTAAACTCTTCAATATTGGAGGAAATAAAGGAAATAATAATAATAAAGAAAAAGAGCAAAATTAGCTTTCAGCAGCGACATATGTTTTACATATATCTACAGGCGGATTGTTTATAGAGACATAGTACATACCCAGTTTTTAAAGCAACCAACTTCAACATTTTTTGAAACAAATAGTAAAAGTGACGATAAGAAAATAAGCTTGGATGACAATATAGGGATAGGAAAATACATGTATATTATAGACAGTGCATGATAAATATTCAACGTTTTGTAGAATTATAAAAATATGTTATAAATTATCTACCACCCTCTACAAGAGGATGAAGGCAATAGGTTATGTGATCCAACTCTATCAGACAATATATTGTCTGTATTCACTTCTACTAACGAGAGGGTCATTTTGTTCATGACAGTTCGTTTCAAAAGAGAATTTCAGTGTCTATATGTGTAGGGAGGTTGCAGTACAAAATAAGAATATGTCGAAATTCACCGTGTCCCTGTGTTACATAAATGGATACAATATTGTTCTGGTGTTATGTTAGGATATATAGAAATAATCATAATCAAACTGCAGTTCTCATGTCCCTGTGTTATAGATTAGGATGTAATCAAATTGAAATACGTAGATAAAATATAGCTGTCATGTCCCTGTGTTACAGATTAGGATGTAATTAAATTGAAATACGTAGATAAAATACTGCTGCCATGTCCCTGTTTTAAAGGTTGGGTTTATTGAAATAATCATAACCAAGTTCTAATTGCCATGTCCCTGTGTTGAACGCACAGTTTCTATATAAAGAATACGATTTGTCGTTATCATGTTTAAAAAATATAATGTTTTGAAATTGATATATACAGAGATAAACTATGGTTTTCATGTTCATAGTATGTGAAAAGTTTTCGAAATGCACAGATACAAACTATGAAAGTATAATAGCCCACAGTGACGGACAGTTATCGTGACCCTGTGTTTAAATTAAAATGTACCGAAGTACAAATGTGCCTAGAATTAAACCAAAGCTCAAATTCCTGTGTGAAAGATTAGGATATATTTAAATACACAGAAACAAAATATAGCTACCATGTTATAGTTTATGACATATCGAAATACACAGTAACAAAGTAAAGTTATCATGTCCCTGTGTTAAAATTTTAGGACGTATCGAAATACAAAGAAACAAAGTAAAGTCATCATGCCCCTCTGTTGAAGATTATGACTAATCAAAACACAAAACAAAGGAAAGTTTCATGTCCCTGTGCATCGAGCGTTTGTTTACTCTGGGTATTACTGTCGAGTTCACTGTATAACCTCTGGAGAGCGGACTAGGCAATATTGATATTCATGTCAAACGTGAACAAGTTATGACTGCATTAGTAACAAACCTTAATCCTTTTACACACAATTTTTGACGTTTTTACTAAATTATCTTGTTATTTAATGATATATAAATACTTATGTACGAGTTAACCCTGATAAGCATCACATCTCTACACAGCTAAAACGTGATCTGGTAGTTTAACAGTTGTGCATTTACGAAATCTACCTTATGCGAAATCTATGAATCTGGGTCGATTTGAGAGATACATGTTCTTTAAATGTTTATACTACACCGTAACCTTATAGACTGTATATATTGCTGAAGACATTTAAAGAAAAGAATAAAATGATATACGTGTAAAATTATTTTAAACAGAAATAAAAATCGCAGTTCTTTCGGTCTTTGACAGTTTTCTGTAACCGCGTTTTATTTGGAAGTTGACAAGACAAGCGAACGTTCTTTATTATATATCGTAGCAAAGGTCACTTCGCTCGACGTGAAGAAGAAAGTATGATTTTCAAAAATGTGTTTACATATGAAACTTGACGTTTGTATTCGATATGTGGACACGTACTCTAGGGTATTCGAGTTTGCTGACAGCTGGGCAGATCTCACCGTCTGTGCACGTGCTGTGGTACACACAAAATGTACATATGTGACGTGTATCTGTATCACTTGTAATGAAGCTGCAACATAATTAACATACATATGTGTATGCACGTGTACCACAATACCAAGTATTGCATGCATCCTCTCGCACGGGGTTGTATATGTAGCAGAAGTAGGGATGGGGGGGGATGAGGTTACACGTATATATAATATATATATATATATATTATGTAATACACAAAGCAATTTTTAAAAACAACATCGATATACATGAAATTGGTATTGAATTGTGTGAAACTCAAAGTTCCTTATGGGTTTTTTTCAGGTTATGCGGTTGTTTTAAATCGTATTTACATATAATTAATTTTTCATTCGTCATAATTTTTGAGTCGATCAAATAATGGAATATTATTTGCCTGTGATTTTTAAGACTTGTGGTTTTACTTTTAAACTTAAGACTGTGCACATTTCGTGAACTCATTCTCTATCTCGCACTCTCTTATCAAAATCCGCACCCTCTGATTCCGCGGTTATTCCCCCAATTCTTATATTTCTCGTACAGACAAACATAGCTGGATTTGTTTTCACCTTTAAAATGTCTTCCCCCCCCATGTCGATTCAGGACTGTTGAAAAATTCATAAACTTTGGCTGTGATAGAATGAAAATGCGATGTAGCTAAATTAAATGTAGAAAGGTATACAGGAAATGAAAGATTTGTCAAAAATATATATATACATTTAACACTCAGGCGGATCTAACAATCTCCTGAAGAACGGATTTTAATTCCGAACACCGACCGATAAATACAAATACTCTTTGTCCGCATTCCCACGGGGTGGCCAAACGGTCCGATTGATGTTTGATTAGCATGCACTTTCTCAATGAAGCGCTTAATTGGCGTATTCAGGTAAAAACCTTATCAATTAGTCTGGTAAGATAAGAATTAGGCGATTTACTCGCCAATACACACACAGGTACGTTCAGGTATGCGAGAGCTCAACTTTTTACTTCCGGGGTTTTACACAGAGTGTAGAAAATTACACAGAGAAACGAAAGAATTGAGGGACTATGTAAATACCTAAATCTCTGTTAGTATCTACGCATTCCATAGGAATTAGTTAAACCGCAAAAATCAATTGTTATTTATAAACAAATCAAATAATGATATAGGCCACTTAATCACAGTATTGTCCTCGGGTGATATATTAATCTATGCGAGTTATGACACGGTTGCTTGTTCTTCTAATATGATGGAAATTTCTGCATATGTGTTTCAAATATCTACAGGACAACAGTTAGGGTTTTAGTTATACAAATGTCCCGGAGTGCTGAATAAATCCATGAGATTTATCAATTACGATTTTATTTGTCATGAAGAATTTTGGCAAGGGATACTCTTATACTAACAGGTTTAATGTATTATTTTTTGGATTAATATGTCAGCATTTTAGAAAATCAAACAATTGCATTGAGATTATCAAACTTACTGGTAGTATTAATGTAGAAATCTTATTTTCTTTTAGATCAACATGTCAATAAATGTTTGATTAAACGCTATGAAAATAGTGAAGTACTCAATGTACCGATTCCATTATAATGAGAGTGGGACGACTGGTTTGCCCGGTATCAGTATAATGTGAACGAGTGGGCTTGCTCGGAATCTTCGACAGCATGTTTCAGTGAGATACAGTGTAGCACTACATGTATAAAAAGGCAAGACTTCCAATATCGCAAGGAGACACAACACTAATATAGCGCAACCACTCAAAATATACAGACATTCAAGCACTGCAACATATTGCATACATGAGCGACCGTCCTTAAATGCCCCCTGCTGTTCATAAGACGTTAATCTGATAAGTCTCGCTATATACCTGTCAACCCAGTGTCAAACAATGCGATGTTTCAATGTCGACAAATGTAAGTACTAGATGTAATCAATCCTTTTAATTGCACTGGCAAAAGATTTGTGGTCAACTCGCAAAATATGGGTTATTCGGGGTACTCCGGTTTCCTGCCACATAAAGACCCTTTTCGTCCGTACGCAGAAATTAAACAAGTCTGATTAAGTTATTAACTGGCTTCGTGGTTGATGTAAAATAAACAAAGTTTAAATTAAATTATATAGATTCCATTAGTTTAATATTAGATACACTATACCATATACGTATGAGCTTCATTCATGGCCAGTTTTTTAAACCAGTGAAGTTTGATATACGCGGGAAAGCGCCAAGAAACATATACTATAGACAGTCTCATGAGAACTAATGCGAAGTTTCTGTGTGGTAAGCTTATTGTTAATTACGAGTTCCGCAAGGAATCTGTCAAGTGTTTACAAAATAAACATTAGTATAATCCATTGATCTAGCAGAACCTGCTGCTGTGGTATTGAGAAAGGAAACAGAAACGATCACAAGCCCTCATGAATCAGTGTAACACGACAGTTATAACGACATAGAGAAATTTCGTCAATGGAGTCCTTAAGCTATGTAAACAACCCGTATTTACATAATACATGTACACATGTTTGTATATGAACATTATTTACCGATATATAAATATAAAGTCGATCATATTTACAGTCTGATTTGACTTACTTATAAATGTCGATCTCACATTTTCCCATTAAACTATCCAATTCATCGGTACAATGTACATGTACATGTATTTATATCTTTTTATTATCGATTACAGAGGTTTGATTTTATCACTTTGATGAATAAAGAAATGTGAGAAGTTGTTTTCGGAAGGTTTTTTTTATAATATTATCATACACATTTAAATTTCCCTTTGTATTTTTATTGCTGTTCATCTAGTTCTTTTTAAAGTTACTTCAGTAAATAAATAAACAAATGAAGAAATAAATAAAGTCCTTACCTGCGATAACCTTTGTAAATCCCAATAAGTGAATATGTAATGCACACATATAAGTTAGGACTATAAATCTCACCGCCATAGCTAATAACACAATCCCGATGGAACTACATAAATATTAACAAATATATCTGTATAATCCATGAGGTTGTATTTAACAGAACGCCGCGAGATAGACCGAACCGAACACACCCGCCATCCTCCTGGGTAAGTCTACTCGAACGGACCCAGAACTAAAGCGTGAGCGGATTACATCTCTCCTCGGATTCCAACTCTCGCGTTATGTTGGATATTGAGTCTGTCATCCTCCGTATCAAATTATAAATTCGACGACCCAGTCAAATTCCGTTTAAGTCATTAGCACGGCGAGAGATTCCTTATAGCGACACTCCGGAATACAGATGCCGACTGGGGCCGAGCTTACAGGGTTTTGGTTTTTAAATGTCCGCGTAAGGTGAATAGATTGGGGGCACTTGAAAAGTGTTGTAAATCAGAAATCCAACAAGTATGTAAGTACAGAGTGAGTGCTCGTGTTATTTGGACACAGTGTGCATATCACGACACATATAACATTCGTCATCAAAATGAAAGTGGGAGATACATTTGTAATACACGCACCAAGTAATCTCAAAATGCACGCGCTCACACTCCTAGCAATGCAACGTTATATAATTTCCGTGGATCAAATAAATCTAAAAAATACACATTATATAAGTTTTATAACCTTCACCAAAACTGCGTGACGTAGAATGCACGCTAGAGACTTGTAAACTGGACATTGCATTCATAATGTTAATAACACATTAAAAGGACACTTGCGCATTTATGCTATTATAAACGCTATCTTCACATATGCCACCTTATATTACGCACCAAATGAACTTCGTTTATATGACATTATAATGTAATAACTCAAAAATCATTGTTATGGGGACAGTTTCATGGTATCAAACTCGATATTTAGATAATGTTAGTTGTTAAAATATAACTTTAGATTTTCATATGATGAAGCAACAAAACTACTGCAAAAATGTTTTCACGAACGCACATACACATAGACAAATTAATTAAATCCGATATTGCAAAAAAAAAAAAAAAACTTTTTTTTCACATTTCAATAATATATACCAATTGCATACCGTTTTTTTAACGTCCTTATTTAAAGCCAGGACCAATTAGGGCAAACCATAAAACTAAAAGATAAATCCAAAAAGGTAAAGTATATATGTGAATGTGCGTGGTTATCTTTCAATAGCGCAGTCAGCTCTTAAAAGTACAGATTTGGTATCACAGCGAACCAACAGAGGACAAAAAAAGTAGGTAATGCATACCTACGATGACTTTACGACATGTAATTCTGGTGTATGTAAGGTGTTTTTATAGGTCCCCGGGGTCGACACGAGAGAGAAATCCGTTTCCTCTGCTCAAATCAACGGGTATGAATCACGGAAACTTTAGATATGGCGGTTATATAATGGTTTTGTGTTGTAGTAATTTCGAGCGGTTACACTATCGCGTTACAAATGTCACCCAGACCAGACCCCGTATTATCTTCATAGTAAATAACCGCTTAAAGTTACCGCTAATTAACTACTTCTCTTAACATGATCTTTAATCAGTCGTAGAGAATATTAAAAAAAACGAAATTGTACAATTGTGAGTGAGTTAATATTTTATTTAAGCACGGTCCGTCTGGGACAGATACCCAGACAGGATGGGATTGAATGGAAGGGACCAATAACAGGCCACCCATTCCTGTTCCAAATGGCCAATTAGGGTTCCGAATGGAAGATCACAATGAACAGGTGTAACTCTTTGAAGATGTTCACGGTCCACAGTCACAAAATGGAAGATTATACACGGATGAAGCGTTTGACTGAGCAGGAACGACTAACGGGCGGCTCAAAGATGTGTATTTGGTTTATTTTATTCCATTAGTCACGTACTATATCAAAGTATTAGAGTTAGAAAAAAGAATACATTCATAAATGCGGCTTGCAGAACAAAACGTGAAGTAAAATTGGTTCAAAATCAAAAATGCTTTACTTTAAAGTACATTGTAGCAACACAATCAATTGATAAAAGATCCTGGCTGATTTGGGAAAAATAGTATCTTGTTACTTGAACTTGAACTTAATTCTTTGTCGCCATGGTTTATCTTTTTGATAAGCCAATCATTTCACAACAGTTTTTTTCTTCTTGTCTTTTTTGAGAAAGGACAGCAGCTATGAATATTTAAAATAAGTAAAAGAATTAGAAGAACTACAAATGAACATGACTGTCATGTGTGAATATTAGATGAGTCCAATAACACCGAGTTCAATTAGGACTGTGAGAATAACTGTTGAAGGGCGTATTGTTGTGGAGATAGGGTCCAGGGGATGCCGTTATAATCACGTTACAGTCTGTTGTTACGGCAACAATGGTGGCACGTCAGCCCCGTGTATCGTCTGCTAGTTGTAACGCCAGGCTTATTTAGGGGCGGGAAACTATGACGTAATGGTAATCCGTCATCACATGACGTCATTATTTAGGTGTTTTGAATCACGGATTATAAAAAATATTTACGTCTACATTGTCATTTCCCAACTGTCCACCATGTCAACACGAAGAACACACTGCGGTCGGCCGATAAACACCTGGTCTGTCGTTAACAGTTTAAAAACAAACAAATAAGCGGAAGGTTTTATTCAATTGGTGTTTTCTTTAACACTCAAAATTTACGGTTAGTATAAGTGATCGTTGTTTATCGGGTAATTCCGTTATCACTCGAGATTCTCCGGCTATTATAAATGATGATAAATCGGTTGTTTTCGTTATGACTCGTAATTTTCCGGTCATGTTTCAGTTAACACTCGAGATTTTCGGGCTGGTACAATGTAATTACATCAATGTGTACAGAAGCAGCGTGAATTTGGCCGTTAATGGAAGGTAACCATAAGGTCAAGCCTGGCTAACAAGAGTGTTTACAAACCTCATGATCCTAATGATGGAGAGGGTCACAGGCGTGTTACGTCATCAGGCGCCAATTAAACGGCGCCCAGGTGAGAACTCAGGTGAGAGGTTGTGTAAGGAACGAAGTTGTGAACCGACATGTGTTACACTGGACGATGGACGGACCTTGGAATATGATCTAAAACCGAATGTCTGTCACAAACCTACGCATAGGATAACTGTGAAAATAGAAAAACGATTGAAAAAATATATACGATATTTTTTAAAACATTTTTTTACGTTCTAACTAACATGTTTTAGATTAGGAAGCTTTTGTGCTATATAGTTGTATTTCTAAACAAAGTGATCTTTATACATCGCACGATTGTACACTGTAGCTCACTGAATGGACGTATCCATGTATAAGTTACATACCAGATTCTGGTTGTGAAGTTTGAGTTTAAACCACATGGCACTGTTAAATCGTAACGTCTCTTACATACAAATGTTCGCTAATTATTTTTAAACAGTAATGGCATTTAACGTTCTGTTTAGACTGTTGTAACGGAACACATATCTGTACATGTAACTGCATTTTACTTGCTTGATTGTTTGCCAGCTTTGAAACTTTGCAGATTCATCATTCTAATTAAATGTTACAGAACAAACATCTACGTATAGTAGGATAGGGAACATCGGTATTGTGTTATCTATAACACTCGGTTTTATCTTTGCTGCAGTAGATATTCATTGCCTGCGAGTACTACAATGTAACTCTCGACATCGATCTATCTCGACATCGACATATCTCGACATCGAACTTTCTCGACATCGACCCAAGGAATACAATGGTGGATATAACGAGAAAAATAATAGTCAGTTGTGAGTGTGACAACTCGACTGTAAATTTCCGATGAAAATAAGCCCCAGTAAGCGATATTTACGGACTATGAGAACATGGTGTAGCGACTGCATCATGGAGAAGGATCACAAATCAGGAGTCGGACACTCTTCCGAAACATATGGTCTTTTTCGCAAATTAGTCAAAAGTAATTTAAGGACGGCCTCCAATGAATGCAATGAATGAATGTTAATATAATTTGGGAGGCTGCGGTATATTCGTGTTGTGTCCCCTTGTGATAGTGGAATTCCACTATTATATAGACACTTTGGTTTAGTTTGGTTTGTTTTATGTACGCCTTATAAACCGCCAGGATCATTTAAGGACGGCCTCTCGTGTGTGCGCTGTGTTGCGTGTATGAAGTGTGGGTGTGTGTTTTAGGAGACTGCGTGTTGTCTTCTGATACAGTGGAACTGTTCCCTTTTTTATAGTGCTATGACTGTAGCAGGCCGCCGAATACAACAAGCAACACATCCCACTCTGTCACTCTTTATTGACAACGGCGAACCAGTCGTCCCACTCCATTAACGCTGATCAGAAGCAGAAACTACCACTTTTATAAACTATGGTGGGTCTCAACAGAGGACAGAACCAATGCAAGAGCCTGCCTCACATAGCGCTAAAATGGAGGTAAGAATGAGGTAGTGTCAAGGGAGACATTAGGAAGGAAAAACTTATTTATAAAGAAGAGAAAAAGATAATATCCCAAAATTATCCGCCTTTTACGTTCATGACAGCTTCCATTTTGTTTAAAATAATTTCTATTCGAAAAGCAAATCTTGAATTATAAGGAACATTGATAAAACCTAACAAAACATGGTAAAAATTTGTACATCTTCTGGACATTATTTTTGGTTTTGTTACTTTTCATGTTCTTATTCCAATGTAGTTTCCTTACTCGTGCATTCATAACGCTTAAGCGGATCACTAGTTAGTTGTGTGCCTGCGGTGGCATTCTCCAGCGAGGTAAATCTATAAAAAGGACAAGAGCGGGGGGTGGGGGGGGGTGGGGTTTAAATCGAAAAACTACCAAGTTCAGAACGCTTTATAATCATTAAAATACAGCGTAAAACTCATCTCAGCCATTCTAAATCATAATTTTTTTCCCGGGGAGACCCCCGGACCCCATAACACCTAATTCTTGCGTCTTTGGGCGCTCGCAAATTCATCGAAATGCATCGTAAAACTCATCTTAGCCATTCTAAATCGTATTTTTTTTCCTGGGGAGACCCTCGGACCCCCAAAACACCAAAATCTCGCGCTTTCGGGCGCTCGCAAATTCATCAAAACTCATTTAAGCTATTCTAAATCATAATATTTTCCCGGGGGAGGCCCCGGACCCCCCAAACACCAAAATCTCGCGCTTTCGGGCACTCGCAAAATCATCAAAATATATTGTAAAACTCATCTCAGCCATTCTAAATTACAATATATTCCCCCGGGGGTCACCCTCAGACACCAAAATTTCGCGCCAAAACGCTAATTTGGCCAATTTCCGTATTCTTTAATTTCCTTTTAGCGTTGGGAGGGTTTACCTATGCCCCCCATTACGTTTCATCTTCCTACGCCACTGTACTGGTTAGGGGGTGTTATTCCATGCCTCTGACAATATGCTTCAGTAAGATGGCACTATAAATAGGCAAGATTTCCACTATTGCAAAGAGTCACAACGCGAACATACCGCAGTTTCCCAAAACACACAAGCAAAACATCGCATACACACGAGACCGTCCATAATTGAACCTGACTGTAATATGACGTTAGTCTAATCAATCAACCAATCAACCAGCTAGTTACAGTTGAGGAGTTGGACATATCACATTTCCACACTGTAGAGTACACAGGCAAAATACTAAGGTTAAGCTGTAAATTTATCTGTTTTCCCCATCACAATGTCATCGCCAATTTGTATTCAAGTATGTTAAATAGTGCACAAAATCATTTCTATACCTTAATCTGAAATATCACGTGACCATTCATCAGGTATTTTCCCCAGGTGTTAGAGAAGAGACGGATCGCTAGTCATCAAACAAGATAGCAAGATGGAGTCAATTAAATCCACCGTGTCCCCATAAATTCTATCCTAACTAGAGTATACTCCAATAGGCCTGCTTACTTTAATCATGAATCGAAATTATTCACTCGAGTGTTCATTATACGTCGACCAGATGTACGAGCAAGTCCGAGTCAACTCGACCCTTGAAAGACAATTCGTTGCACTATTCTATTCTTCACGTGACCTTATGTGACCCTGATTGACCCTGATTGACTTCACATGAACTTTTATAGCTAGTTATTAGTCACAACAAAGATAGTGGCCCCTTGTATGGACGCATCCCACAGGTTTCGTCCTGTCTGTCGAACAGTGCGATGGAGACTTAATAGAATACAAGTCGTCCCTGTCTATACCTGGTCACATAATTCTGATCTGTTTGTGTGGCTTTTCTGACACAAAAGAGTGCAGCACTCGGTGTCAAATGTCGGTCCCATTAGGGCCTATATTTCACAATATACTTTGTACAATATCTAGCTTTTTAACATCTCAATGTCACCCGCCTGACTGGAATCCGTCGTTTCAAGAGAGCTGACCAGCGCAAACTCTTTACTTTCTAACAATCATTTTGATTTTCATACTATTACATTAATGATATTTCATTAAAACTACTATGGCGATCTTGCTAATGATTGCTAACTGTATGCTATATCTGTATTTGATCATATTAACAGCTATTTATGGACGGCCGCCAATATATGTGATGTGTGAAGTGTACGGTGCGTGTTTTTGGAGATTGAAGTATACCCATGTGTGTGTCTGTGGTGTGTGTTTTTGGATACTTTCGTATGTTCGTGCTTTGTCTTCTAGTGGAACTGTTGCCCTATTTATAGTGCTATATCACTCAAGCATGCCACCGAAGACACCAAGCAACACACCCCACCCGGTCACATTATACTGAGAACGGACAAACCAGTCGTCCCATCCCCGGTATGCTGATGAGCGCTAAGCAGGAGCATGCAGAAACTGTGTTGACACTTTCGTATAATTTTGGGGTGTGTATCTTTTGTGCTTTTAAATCGATATTATTGAACATACTGATTAGTTTCTTCGTGTGCGCAGATGTGTCTTGAGGTTACACATTTTGTATACCATATTTTAGTCTGAATATCAACATAATTATCCTATGTCATTCTTTTAACCCTGATATCTGTGTATGTATACGACTGAAGTGAAAACAACTGACGACGAATTGTAGAAAATTTATTGCATATCGACGCTGAATAACTTTTTTCACATATCAATATCCATAATTGCAATATTATGCGGTTTTGTTTCACGTCAAAATCGTTTTATAGCATTGAGTATATGTAATAATATTTTATGAAATTTGACTTTTCCTGTATAATACAGACTAGAACTAGAACTGTCGCCAGATTGGACGACTAATGCCTCCGCTGCACAAATAGTAATAACTCAATTCAATCCGTTTTTGCACATTACAGAGTTAGCTCCCTTGTGGGTATGTATCGATTGTTACGTCATTATTTTGTGAGCGCAATTCACGTCGTTTTCTCCGAAAAGTATTAGTTACGTTCGCAAATGCATGACGTCACAATCAATACCTATCCGCAAGGGCAGATAACTATGTAATATTCAAATACAGATTAGGGGACATTGTAGAACCCTGTATAGTTTACTCAACTCCCCTTTATGTTTGGATTCTGTGTACCAAATTTTATCAAAATCTGTCGAGTAGTTTAGGAGGAGTTCGCCGGACAAAGTTGTGTCTACAGACAGACAGACGGACGGACGGACAACCTGATTCCAGTATACCCCTTACTTCGTATTAAAAGACTCGGTAGTTAATTTCCCCGTGTGTGTTACTTTGATAGGTGAGGTTACCTTTAACAAGCCTTTGTTGTCGGTCCTGTAAGATCAGACGAGCGGTGTGTAATTTGGTGGACTGTAATGAGTGAGATCCTATCGATAATATGGTGATGTTCCGCCGAAATACTAGCCTACTAAATAGCTGATATAAGTAAAACGTCGGATTATCACGATACGGGAGTCAGATTTCATCATAAAAGACAAATCATTTGATGAGTCAATTCTTTTGAAAAGGAATGTTACTATCAGGTCAAGTGATATTCCGATATAACAAAAAACGAAGGCATAGTATCCTCCACGCGTGCTATATTCGGTATACTATAACACGAAAGACAACTATTTCAAATGTTTTTTTATGGAACGCCATAGCTGTCTCGTATGGTTAAAATATACTACATGTATATGAATTTGTGTTTTATATTTTATGGTTATCATTATATGATTTGATCTTATCAATATATGGTATTATTTTATCGGAAAGAGTTCCTTTTGAACCCCCTCCAATTTTTATTTTCTTCATTGTTTCTATCAAATCAACTTATGCGCCAACATTTTACATGGTATAGGTAAACTCTAAATTTAAACGCACCAAAAAACGCCAAATTTCCCCGACGGCAAAATATCCCAACTTATGGATATTTGATTTCAAATATTTGATCTGATTTGATTTCAAGATAATGAAAACACAAAGTCATACAGTATTTTTGAACCTTACAAGACAGCTATGGCGTTCCATGTATTTTACGCATGCTAGCTAGTTGTATGTACATAAGATATGCTTAGGTCACGCATTATCTCGTGATCTCTCGTTTAGCGCGATACAGTTTTTGTATACATGTGGTAAAAGACATCTCGCGTTATCTCGGAATCTCGTCCTAAACACGATACCTGCACCCCAGCAAACATCTGCAAGCGTTTGGGTTTCCGTGGTCTATATGCAGAATGACCTCTTTGCTAAGTAATTTCTTGCTGACAGAAACATTCCCAAAACACATGTTTAATCCTAAAGCACGTTTTCATGCGCGTGAAACCACCTACCGTTAGACTACTGCTAATTTGCAATCGTTTTAATGGTGCCCTTTTGTCAACGCGTAACCCTGGTAAATGCTATCCGTAATTCATACATCACAACTAGGGATATCTTATTTTAGGCCCGAGTGTCAGAATAGTTATCCAGAGTTCGATCACTTGCAGGGGATTCAAATTCATGTGCTGTTACATTGGCGCGCATTAGAGATTTGAGGAGGATATTCACTATTCAGCCTTGCTTCATATACCAGCTTTAAAGATGTTCTCTTAAAGGTCCTCTACCTTTCCTAAACTTTTTGATCTTAATGTTTGGAATGTAAAATCTGATTTATAATTTTGTAGAGTCCAAATGTGATCAGCTTACCGTTAATACTACACTTATTATCACCTACTGATTAATCTAATTCAAATTAATAAAATAATATGACTGAAGGCAAGGCCTTAAAGGGCGCCGCCAGATGTTTCAGTGATAATAAATTATGCAATGTTAAAAAGTTCAATTTATGGAAATAACGGAGCCGAATTTTCTGTTTATTTTTTATTGATATATTCACACTTTATCCCTGTCCCAAAATCCTCATTTGAGAAGGAAACTCACATACGAGAAAGAAGAATTTTTTTTATTTCCGTAATAGATATTCCGTTTTTGGTCAGCTGATTATATTGGACGGTAGTCTATCACTTAACGCTTGCAAATAATATAAAGAGAGCAACAGCACCGAGTTTCTGCTGGATGAAGATTACGTTCGTCGGATCTTAAAAGCGTTTGAATCGAGCATCGCTTTCACGATAATGGGATTTCATACAGTCGATATTACCACATGCCCTCCACCTCTGGGTCGCGAGTTCGAATCCCATGTGGGGCAGTTGCCAGGTACTGGTCGGTGGTTTTTCTCCGGGTTCTCCGGCTTTCCTCCACCAACAAACCTGGCACGTCCTTAAATGACCCTGGCTGTTAATAGGACGTTAAACTAATCAAACCAAACCAAAAAATCTTACAGTCGATAAAAAATGGCGGCCGCAAAATGAAGCTGTCAGTGTGTTTGATTGAATTTTGAAGATTGTGTTTTTTTCTTAATTTTCATGTATGCGTTACCTTAGAAGTGTTTGGCTGCGCCCTTATTAATTTCGTCGTGATAATTACCGCGCGTTAGTTGATTACCATGGCACCAGACGGTGAAGATCTTAAATTTCAACATATTTAACGCAGGGAATATTGCATTTGTTTGCTCTTTGCTGTTGTAACCTCATCTTAAGTTATCGATGTCAATTTTATTACAATTGAATATTTTTATTGTGTTTAGGAAACTTTTAATGTTCGTTTCGGAAATGATGTGGGCCTTTATGCGCGATCGGTTGAGCTGAACGTTAGATATTTGCAAGTTTACCAGAGGGTCTGATTCGATTCCTAGCGGAGATGGTGATTTGATTTATATGAAATCACACAATCTGTTACAATGTTGTATAACAGAATTGAATACGGAAAAGCTATGGACCCTCCCCCATCAACCAACCAAAAGTTCGCCTCCAACACCATTTAAAACAAAGTGTATTAAAGATAATAAAATATGTAATTTATATCAACTTATTACATAATCCGCCCGTCATTTTGTTGAATTCGAAAAGAAGAAGAAGAAGAAGAGGAAGAAACAAGATGTGCCCTCAGAATTTGAAGATAAAACAAATCGGTTTCAACATCTTTGTTGGAGTATTCTATTTAGTATATCAATTGAGTCGACTAATTACCTGAGAACGATTGTATAAATTTATCTATTGTCAGCGGACTCACAAAAGGGATGCTATACCTGAACATGATGTACAGTTTGAAGTCTAAGATCATCCCTAATTACCCGGTAAATGACGGTAAAACTATCTATTGTCGACCTATCTAAAAGGGTAGGCACAGACAAGCTCCTCTAAACACCATTTCAAATCAACTAGCGTATACTGTTCTCACTGCGAGTATTTTGTGATGAACACAATGAAAGGTGGTTATGATAGATTGGCGTACATTGAATTGAAGGCTAAGCAACGTTAACATGATACAGGACTTGAGGTTCTGACCGGACAGCAGGAATGTATGATACGCTATTTATTCCCGACACGACTTGTGGTTTGGTTTTGTGTTTTATTTAATATCGGATCAACAGTTATGGTCGATTCCATTGTAATGGATAGAATTGTGGGAAAAAATAACTGAATTATTTTCTCAATCAACACAATATTGAATATAATGTAACGTACCCTTTCTGTTATTTTCATCTACACATTCCATTGTTGTAATCATATTCTGAATATCAACGAAGGATTAAAAAGTTCATATTTAGCTCAGCTGGTCATACAGATAGATCCGTCCATCAAAATCGACTTCTTCATAATCGTAGGTTGGAATGTAACCACTTGATTGTTTGCGTAATCAAAATTGACCAAATGGTTTCACTGAATCCACCGAGGACACGAGGGTTACTATGGTTGATTGAGCGTAACGTCCAATTAACAGTTATGTTGTCGAAGGACGGCCTACCTAGTATGTAATGTGTTTGTATGAATGTTTATGTTTTGGGAGGCTGCTGTGTATTCGTTTTGTGTCTCTTTATAATGATGGAATTACTGTCCTTTTTATATTGCTATATCACAGAAGCACGTTTACGAGGACACCGAGCAACACACCCCACTCGGTCACATTATACTGACAACAGGCGAACCAGTTGTCCTACTCCCGGTATGCCGAGCGCAAAGCAGGAGCAGAAATTACCACTTTTATAGACTATGCAGAGCCTACCTCACAGGTCAAAAGTGAGGCGGTGACAAGGGAGACGTTAGGAAGAAAACAGTTAGTTAGGAAGAAAACAGTTAGTTAGGAAGAAAACAGTTAGTTAGGAAGAAAACAGTTAGTTAGGAAGAAAACAGTTAGTTAGGAAGAAAACAGTTAGTTAGGAAGAAAACAGTTAGTTAGGAAGAAAACAGTTAGTTAGGAAGAAAACAGTTAGTTAGGAAGAAAACAGTTAGTTAGGAAGAAAACAGTTAGTTAGGAAGAAAACAGTTAGTTAGGAAGAAAACAGTTAGTTAGGAAGAAAACAGTTAGTTAGGAAGAAAACAGTTAGTTAGGAAGAAAACAGTTAGGAAGAAAACAGTTAGTTAGGAAGACAACAGTTAGTAAGGAAGAAAACAGTAAGTTAGGAAGAAAACAGTTAGTTAGGAAGACAACAGTTAGTTAAGAAGACAACAGTTAGTTAGGAAGAAAACAGTTAGTTAGGAAGACAACAGTTAGTTAGGAAGACAACAGTTAGTTAGGAAGAAAACAGTTAGTTAGGAAGAAAACAGTTAGTTAGGAAGAAAACAGTTAGTTAGGAAGAAAACAGTTAGTTAGGAAGACAACAGTTAGTTAGGAAGACAACAGTTAGTTAGGAAGAAAACAGTTAGTTAGGAAGAAAACAGTTAGTTAGGAAGACAACAGTTAGTTAGGAAGAAAACAGTTAGTTAGGAAGACAACAGTTAGTTAGGAAGACAACAGTTAGTTAGGAAGACAACAGTTAGTTAGGAAGAAGAGAAAAGATAAAACCATAAATTTAGGCGCCATTTACAAGTGACATCGACACCTTCAAAAAGAGGTCAAAAACCTCCTGTATTGCTCACCTCGGTAATAATGATCGATTCCAAACTTCAAAAAGAATTTTCAATTACATAGTGTTAAAATGATGTCTTATTGTCTTAAAAGGCGACTAAATTTAGAATTTTACCTTTTCTTCTTCCTAACTGACATTCTTCTTACTAAAGTCTCCCTTGAGACCGCCTCACTTGTGAGATAGGCTCTGGGTTCTATCCCCTTGCCCGAAACACAACATAGTCTTTAAAGGTGGTAGTTTCCGCTCTTGCTCTAACGCTCTAGTTTGCCTGTTGTCACACAAAAGGAATACATGTATACCATAATACGCACCAAGCCCTTCAATATTAGGCAAAAAAAAAATAAATAAAAAATAAAAAAAAATAAAAAAAGGCTAATAATACGGATAATATAGGCAGGTTCACAGACGCAAAGCATCGCATACATGGGAGGCAGTCCTTTAATGACCTTGACTATTAATGTTTGTGTTGGTTTATTATTTTAACGTCCTATTAACAGCCAGGGTCATGAAAGGACGGCTTCCCATATATGCGGTGTGTTGAGTGTTGACGATTCGTATTGGGTCTTCTTGTATATTGGAATTCTTACCCTTTTTATAGTGCTATATCATTGAATCATGCCAACGAAGTCACAAAGCAACACACCCCACCCGGTCACATTATACTGACAACAGGCGAACCAGTCGTCCCACTCCCTGTATGCTGATGAGCGCTAAGCAGGAGCAGAAACTACCACCTTTAAAGACTTTGGTGTGTCTCGGCCAGAGGAAATAACCCAAAGCCTTCCTCACAGGGGCAAGCGCTCAATCGGAGACCAAAAGAGAGGTGGTGTAAAGGGAGACTTTAGGAAGAAGAATTTAGTCGCCTTTTACGATCATGCATTAGGGGAAGCAGGTGCAATTCTAACGCCCTTCATTCAGACGGCATTCTGGCTAACGGTGACAAATAATTTCAGAATAAACTTTGGGATACCTTTGGCTTAGTTTGGTTTGGCTATTTTTGAATCAACGGAATATGTGTGTTTTTGGAAGGCTGCGGTATATTCATGGTGTGACTTTGACAAAGTGGAACTCTTCTCTCATTCACATGAATTTTGAGGTCTTCTCTCATTCACATGAATTTTGAGGTAAAAGGGAGATAACTCCAACATAATGTGGAATAATACCCAGTAAGAGTATTATTTGCTTTATCATTGGAATAAATGTAAATATTAACTCACCTGAGAAAGCTTTCAGGGTATGGAAAATGCAGTTTATTACTAAATAAGAATATTATTGACTATATATTGGTTAGTATGCTGATAAAACCTAGTATCAAATGATTTAATCAATCTTTGAATATTAACTGATGTATTAAGTTGACAAGGATTTTTTTCGTTCTATTTTATGGGTTAATATATTCCCTTTGCTTTGATGCCCTTGTGAATGTTATTTCTATGGTTGTAAAATTCAGTCCGCAGTTGCTTGATAAAGACGTGATTAATTTTGGTTGAAATATCATTTGAGCTACATGTAAAATATAAAGATGGTTGGCTTGGTTTAAAGGGACAATTCACTCAGGCTTATTCTTTTACGTAACCAAGAAGCAAAATATGGCATAAATGTATTGTTCTACATTTCTTATGAAACATTTAACTCAATATATTGACAAATTCCACGTCATTGTTAAGTATTTTAATTGATACCGTTGTAACTACAAATCGTTGATCAATACGATTAAGCAGGTACAGTATGTACTCTGTACCCATACCCGAGCCAAAGTAACGCACGTTAAACAAATGAACTACATAACCACTGAGGAGGTAATAAAATGATTCTTAGGCAAGACAATTCATCTAATAAGGTAAACCACTACTGTCAGAGCGATTTGAGCAGTTCTAGACAAAAGTTGCATTACTCTACAAACAAAGGAACATGGTTCGACATACAAGATGTTCGACCACAATGTGTAAAGGCGGACAGCGAGCGAGTTTGAAACCACCATGGACTTTTCGAGCATATCACAGTAAAACCGACTGATCTAATTACCATTAGAACCGCTTTTTTCCTGATAAATGTACAAATTTTAATGTTGTCTTAGATTGAATTTTCCATTTAATATATTTACGTCCTATACTCGAGTCCTTACTTGTGTGAAATGCGAGCTGTGTGTTTTGGGAGACTGCGGTATATCCGTGTTGTGTGCTCTTGTATAGTGGAACCCTTTTTATAATGCTATACCACTGAAGTATGCAGCCGGAGACACCAAACAACACACACCACCCGGTAACATTACACTGACAACGGGCGAATCAATCTTCCCACTCCCTTAATTCCAAACTTTAAGCAGGAGCAGAAACTAACTAAATATATTAATTATTTGTATTTTCATAACTTAGTGGGTTTTTTTTCGTTTTCAAGTGTCTACATGAGTTGCCCTTCAGGTAAGGCGTTAGAATTGTACCTTCCGCCACTATTGCATGATAGTAATAGGCGAGTGAATTTAGGGGTAATCTTCTTCCGAACATCTTCCTTGACACCGCCTCACTTTTGGCCTCTGTTGAGTGTTCGCCCCTGTGAGGAAAATCTTCTGTCCCCTGAAGAACGGAAATGCTAGTTTCTGCTCCTGCTTAGCGCTTAGCATAAAGGGATATATATGGCGATAGAATTGTACCCGCTGTCCCTATTGCATGTTCTCTTCTTCCTGGATAGTTTTCTTCTTCCTAATATCTCCCTTGACACCAACTTACTCTTCCCTTTCGGTTGGGTGCCTGCTACTGAAGAAGGCTCTGGTTTCTGCTTCTGCTTAGCGCTCATCATAAAGGGAGTGGGACGACTGGTTCGCCTGTTGTAAGTATAATGTGATCGGGTGAGGTGTGTTGCTTGGTGTCTTTTGCGGCTTGTTTCAATGGTAGAGCACTCTAAAAGGGCAAATGTGGAGGTTTATCAATTGAAGATGCAGACAATATGTAGTATGCTCACCTTCGCTGTTCTAATTTTAGATAACACAATGCACAACCAGTGTCAAAGTGGCTTGTTTGTTTCATAAATTAACGTCCTATTAACAGCAAGGGTCATGTAAAGACGGCCTCCCATAAATACGGTGTACAGCGTGTATGAAGTGTGTGGTGAGTGGATTGTGAGACTGCGGTAATATTCGTGTCGTGTCTTCTTGGATAGTAGAACTCTTGCCTTTTAAATTTTTTAGTGCTGTATCACTGAAGCATGCCACAGAAGACACCAAGCAACACACCCCACCCGGTCACATTATACTGACAACGAAAAAAATCGTTCCATTTTCTTAATGCTGAGCGCTAAGCAAGAGTATCAACTACCACTTTTATAGACTTTTTTATAGGTGTGTCCCTGCCAGGGGACAGAACCCAGAGCCTTACTCACAGGGGCGAACACTCAGCAAAAGGACAAAAGTGAGGTGGTGTCTAGGGAGATGTTAGGAAGACGAAAGTAAATTAGGACGAAAGAAAAGATAATATCTTAAATGTAGTCGGCTTATGATCATGCAATTAGGGCAGCTCTGTTAGGCACAGGTTTTGTCCACTGGCCCAAACACACGAAAGTCCATAAAAATGGTAGTTTCGGACATTCTGCCTAGTGTTCAGCATACAGGGAGTAGGAGACCTGTTGTTGTTATAATGTGACCAGGAGAGGAGTGTGTTTGTTCAGTGATATAGCAAAATACAATGACAACAGAGTTTCCACTGTTGCAAACAGACAAAACACGAACATACCACAGCCTCACAAAATATACAGACATTCATACAAACACCTTGCATACAAGGGAGACCGTCATTAAATGGCACTGACTTCTAATGGGACAAATAGACCAACCGAGTACTGGTTATTTGAGGATAGATCTCCATGTTCATTAAGTACCTTTTTAAACCTCGGATCTCGTGTAACTCCAAAATTATTTAGGGTCACTTTTATATAAATATACATCAAACAAGACAAAATAAACACAAACCAAGCGTATTGCCAAAATAGCTGAAAACAGGTTTGTTTATCTGATGTTATAGAAATCCATTGTCAAAAATTAATTCATCACTTTATGAGCAAATTATTGCTGCTTTCTTTATTTTCACTTTTATATTTTTAAGAGTTTACTACTCTTGCAATAAGAACCGATTATTTTTCTCTGCTAGTTTACAACAAAAACAAAATCCCAACAATAAAATCAAAGTACTGAAAGTACTGAGAGCTTAAGGCATGTTATAAAGTTTAATTTGCAGGTGTTCAGACCATAAGACCAATGAAAACAATGAAAATCACTACAATCTACACCTTCAAAAATGTTTTCTTTTGAAAAAAGTCCCTCAGAGGTTTTATTTTTAATAGTCATAGTTTCATGCAGTAAATGAAGTAATTTATCTTGATAACTTATAGAAATGGTTTATTAATACAGAGGACTCCACTAAATCAAATAACGGTTATTCGAATATTTCGGTTATTTGCATAAAATTCTGCGGTCTCGATTTTTTCCTTCTTTATCTTTGTTTTTCAACTCCGTGTATTTGAATACACTTTTTACATGACCTCCGGTTATTTGAATAAAACATCTGGGGAATTTCTAAAAATAAAATCGAATATTTTTCAATTCTGCCGTGTATTTTCAGAGAAAATCACCGATATATGTTTCAAGATACTTCGTTTTTACTAGAAATCAGTATGGTGACAGGTTAACGTTATCATATGGCTTGTTGTTTTATGTGTGAATCTGCAAAGGTATTCGACGCTGATACGATTTTACGAATCTATCAGCAGCGATAGATTATTTCTTTAGTATCATCACAGACTCAAACATCTAATTAAAGTATTTGCACTTTCAAAAATGTTTATTTATTAACGTAACGTACCTTCGTTCGCGATCGGTTGGAGAAACCATGCTTCCTTACAACAACTGCCATTCATGGGTAGTCTCGTTCAACCACTCTTTTGACTACGCCAGACATTTGCGTATCAAACGTCTCGTTGAACGAGATATTGAAGCATGCAAAGTCCGCATGCAATGACTACCGCAAGTTATGTATGTAATATGGATACGAAAAATACTTGTTTCCTTGTTTCATAGCTGCTTGAATATGCATTATTTTATAAAATATTATCAACCTAGTTTGCCGCATCGATCAACAACACAAGAAGAATTCTCAAAACATATTTAGATCCAGTTAACGCATGGCTTCATTACCAGCCGCCATTTTCGAATTCACACACATGTGTCAAAACAACATTGCAAGTTGATTGGTCCTTTCAATTGAAGTTTAATCACGATCGTATGATCATTTTGCCAGGGCAAATGTACGTAAATTTGTTCTTTATTTATGTTCAGAATTGATAAGTTAATATTTTCAAACACAGTCATGTTTAGTTCTTGCATGGTATTGATTGTTAATCTTTTATCGCTCGTCAGCCTTTTTCTCAAACAGATTCACGTGTCGATCTAACGTAAATAAAAATCTAACATTGGAACATCGTTTTGTTACGAAACAATTAAAATCGATTTATAACTTCGAAATTACTTATTGTTCGTTTTAAGCGTTAATAATTTATGTTTTGATCAAAAGAAGGAAATTATATATTGACATGTAGGGGGGTCAAACGGAGGTGCGAAACGCCATCACCGCCTATTCGAATACTCCGGTTATTTGAATATTTTCTTCTTGAAAATGTCTCATGCAAATAAGCGGAATCCTCTTGTATTGTACAATCTGTAGTTCAGTGAAGCATGGTTATTCTATTTGTTTTGGTACATGATCATGTGAACATGACCATCGAAATGAACTTTATATTTTGCAAAATATGTGAAAAGATAGCTGTGTAAAATTAAAAGTAGGCAATAGTTTATGGCTCAGGAAAAATCTGAAAGTCTAAGTAAATCTCTAGGAACTAAAGTCTATATGCATTATAAAAGAAAATGTCATATTTTGTGAATCTGGATATGTTTTCTATTTCATATGTATTTGGTGTTATAAATCAGCTTTGATATCGGGTATTATATCACTGTAAGCATCCCCATAAAAATTATTTGATACTGAAAATGTGAGTAATAAGTTATTCATAATTTGTTAAAATTTGCAGCAGCTGTCTGATCAGTTACCAGCAAGTAAAATTAGATATAATATCTCTTTCTACAGAGTACAGAATGTTCATAATTCTATAATAGTTTAACAGCTTTTAATCAGCAAACTTTAACTACATTTTGTTTAATACATCCAAAATGTTTTGGTCTAAACATTCTATAGACCCTTGATCTTATTTTTTAATATGTTTACAATTATTCCCAAACTGAAAGGTAAATTTTGAAAAATATCATAAAACAATGAAGTACTGGTACTCAATCATTTTTTATATTTAATACTGATACATTGTTCATTTCTAATCAAACCTACAATATCCATTTGAAACATTTTCAATTGTAAAAAGATATTGAAATTCGCTAAATGGCAAAGTTTACAACCTTATGATAATATTTGATGAAAATAGTAACAAATCAGGTTTGTAACAAAAGGAGTATATTCTTATATCAGACAAATTTGTTGTTAGCTTAAAGTACAGAAAACTTATCTCCACAAAAAATGCATAGTAATGAAAAGAGTGTTTCTCCAAATTTTTCATCTGTTATATTGACACAAAAATATCCCAGTTACATTTAAGGTTAAATGTGAAACTGTACGAAAAATTTAGCATAATTTTCTTCAGTAATCTACAGAAAACCATATGGCTTGATGAAAATCGTCCAATTGGTACAACACAGAAATTATGTAGTGTAAAATTGTCATGTTTTACACTTTATGTATGGAAAGAGGGAAACACACCTGCAGAAATTACTTAACAATTACTTACAACCTGTTAAAATTTGAAATGAAATCGTAGATGACAAATTGGCTTTATGGTCTGACCATATGTACCTGTTTCACTTCACTATAGATGTAAATGTAATAATTTTGAAGTAATGCCACAAATAATAATTAAATATGATTTTTAGTTTAAGTTATGTTCATTATATGACATTATGAAACACCATTCGAATTTTACAATTATTATCTATGTGAAAAAATTAATAATTTCTTAATGATAAGTATTTGACTTCCGGTAATCCATTTATCATAAAACATTACGCTGTTAGGCAGATGCCCAATTCCCCAGAAAACAGATACTGTATGTCCTAGAAAATTGAGCTTAATTTAAGGCATTGAGTATCTATCAGAACTCAAATGTCTTGTGACCGACTTTGATATGCATTATTTAAAAATTATTCAACTGATCACAGAAAATACATTTATGTTTTGTTTGACATTCTTTTTCAAACTCTTAAAAATGAAAGAAAATATTTCAAAATATAAAGAAAGCAAGTCTTACATTTTTTCACATATTCACTTATATAAGTAAAATTATTCACTTGAGAGCAGCAATATTGTCTTTTGTCTCAGATCTGCATTCAACAATCATTTAAAAAACATTATTTTAATGTACACAGAAAGAAACTCTGATTATTTTACTTTATTACTCTGAGGTCTTTAAGCCTTAGATAGTAAGTAATTTTTAATATCATTATCAGATATTATGTAAGTTAGATGGGGGAGTCACTATAAGCTAGTGGGCTTAGATTGTGTGTGTATATATACACAAAGAAAGCAAGGTAGATCTAGATGTAGTTGTGTATTATACACAGGCTTGTGTATTCTACACAGAGCAGCCAGGAAGTAGGTGGCGTAGTAGTAGAAAGGGCAACTTGGAGTAAGTAGGTCACCCATGATCACAATAGCCTTAAGCTAAAAACCCATTGTGGGTTACCTGTAACCATTAACACTGAATCGAGGTTTGATAACCTTTGGATTCTGGTCAAGGCCACCTTTTCTTGTTTGATAAAACAGATCTATCAGAGTTATTCCCCTTCTTTTCACTTTGTCATTGCCAGAGTAGGTGTCGCATTTTCACATAACAGAAGGTCTTTCGAGAACATGTACGTAGCAACTCTCAAATTTTTCATAGCAAGTGTCACATTTTCACATAGCACATTGTTTGGTCACATCCGCACAAAGCTAGGTCTTGGGACTCGTTTATCGCATTTTAGCGTTGTGCTTTCACAATATAGAGTAGTGCTATCACAATGTAGCGTAGTGCTAGCATAATGTAGCGTGGTGCTATCACAATGTAGCGCTATGTTGCAATAATGTAGCGCGGTGTTATTACCATGTAGCGTAGTGCTATCACAATGTAGTGCGGTGCTATTATCGTGTAGCGTAGTGCTATCAAATGTAGCGCGGTGCTATCATAATGTAGCGTAGTGCTATCAAAAAGTAGCGCTGCGTTACAATAATGCAGCGCATCACATGATAATTACTAGGAATGCGATTGGATAAAAGCCATGGTCTATTTTGCGACAGTTCTCTGTCCTTCTTGACTACGGAGACTATACCTGACTACGGGAACTATACCAAAGTATAGTACCCCGGGAATGAACACGCGACCAAATATATGACGTCATAATGAATGTCATGTGACGTACTAAATCTATTATGGCCCTTTCCCTCGGGAACAGTTCTCCTATAGTGTTGTCTGGCGAGGTATAGTCCCCTCGTCTTCGACTCGGGGACTATACCTCGCCAGACAACACTATAGGAGAACAGTTCCCTCACGAAAGGGCCATAATAGAATAGTAGTGTGGTGTTATCACAATGTAGCGTAGTGCTATCGCAATGAAGCGTAGTGCTATCAAAAAGTAGCGCTGCGTTACAATAATGCAGCGCGGTGCTATTATCATGTAGCGTAGTGCTATCACAATGTAGTGCGGTGCTATTACCATGTAGCGTAGTGCTATCAAAATGTAGCGCGGTGCTAATATCATTTAGTACATCACATGATAATTACTAGGAATGCGATTAGATAACAGCCATGGTCTATTTTGCGACAGTTCCCCCGTCCTTCTTGACTACGGGAGATTATACCTGACTACGGGAACTATACCAAAGTATAGTCCCCCGGGAATGAACATGCGACCAAATATATGACTTCACAATGAATGTCATGTGACGTACTAAATCTATTATGGCCCTTTCCCTCGGGAACAGTTCTCCTATAGTGTTGTCTGGCGAGGTATAGTCCCCTCGTCTTCGACTCGGGGACTATACCTCGCCAGACAACACTATAGGAGAACAGTTCCCTCACGAAAGGGCCATAATAGAATAGTAGTGTGGTGTTATCACAATGTAGCGTAGTGCTATCACAATGAAGCGCGGTGCTATCACAATGTAGCGCTGTGTTACAGTAATGTAGCGTGGTTCTATTATTATGTAGCGTAGTGCTATCACAATGAAGCGCGGTGCTATTACCGTGTAGCGTAGTGCTATCAAAATGTAGCGCGGTGCTAATATCATTTAGTACATCACATGATAATTACTAGGAATGCGATTAGATAACAGCCATGGTCTATTTTGCGACAGTTCCCCCGTCCTTCTTGACTACGGGAGATTATACCTGACTACGGGAACTATACCAAAGTATAGTCCCCCGGGAATGAACATGCGACCAAATATATGACTTCACAATGAATGTCATGTGACGTACTAAATCTATTATGGCCCTTTCCCTCGGGAACAGTTCTCCTATAGTGTTGTCTGTCGAGGTATAGTCCCCTCGTCTTCGACTCGGGGACTATACCTCGCCAGACAACACTATAGGAGAACAGTTCCCTCACGAAAGGGCCATAATAGAATAGTAGTGTGGTGTTATCACAATGTAGCGTAGTGCTATCGCAATGAAGCGCGGTGCTATCACAATGTAGCGCTGTGTTACAATAATGCAGCGCGGTGCTATTATCATGTAGCGTAGTGCTATCACAATGTAGTGCGGTGCTATTACCATGTAGCGTAGTGCTATCAAAATGTAGCGCGGTGCTAATATCATTTAGTACATCACATGATAATTACTAGGAATGCGATTAGATAACAGCCATGGTCTATTTTGCGACAGTTCCCCGTCCTTCTTGACTACGGGAGATTATACCTGACTACGGGAACTATACCAAAGTATAGTCCCCCGGGAATGAACATGCGACCAAATATATGACGTCACAATGAATGTCATGTGACGTACTAAATCTATTATGGCCCTTTCCCTCGGGAACAGTTCTCCTATAGTGTTGTCTGGCGAGGTATAGTCCCCTCGTCTTCGACTCGGGGACTATACCTCGCCAGACAACACTATAGGAGAACAGTTCCCTCACGAAAGGGCCATAATAGAATAGTAGTGCGATGTTATCACAATGTAGCGTAGTGCTATCACAATGTAGCGTTGTGTTATCGCAATGAAGCGCGGTGCTATCACAATGTAGCGCTGTGTTACAATAATGTAGCGCAGTGCGATTACCGTGTAGGGTATTGCTATCGATATGTAGTGTGGTGCTATCATAGTGTAACGTGGTTCTATCACAATGTAGCGCGGTGCTATTACCATGTAACACATTGCTTTCACAATGTAGTGTGTTGCTAGCATAATGTAACACCGTGCTATCACAATGTAGCGTAGTGCTATCAAAATGTTGTGTAGTGCTATCGAAATGTAGCGAAGTGCTATCAATTTCGGGTCTCCTGACGATGCTAAGTTTGTTAGAAACAGAATTTCATCAATCTTACATCTAATTGATAAATAATGAAACTTTAAAACAGACAACTAACAGACAACTCGACAAACAAAATCTAATCATAATAATTGAGTCACGTAGATTTTCAATCATATATTTTAGTGGAACAATTATACCATTATTTTAGATTATTAACTCATTCACCCCTGGTTTCCGTAATCTTCCACGAATATATCGAGTCTTTAAGGGTCAATGGGTCAATGAATCTTTGCATGCTGACACTAATTTTAAAACAGTTGATCAATGGAAATATTACGATATCCATCTGTATAGCAAACTTAACTAAAACAAGACTCTGGTGACCTCAAACTATTTGGTCTGTAGAAGGCAAAAACAACCACTAGCAATGGTCATGGTAAGATAATTACATACCTTATAGTAAAACTAGAGTAGAACATTGTATAATAAAAGTTCAAATCAAAATCAATATTTTATTCCCTTTTTGATAAATAAATTAAATGGAACAGTGTATTTTACCTTTTAAAGTCGGGCAAAGAAAACCAGTCTTAATGCGTTCATTGGCCTTCCAAAAGTTCTCACATATTAATACGACGGTCAAGTTCTGCTTAGTTTCCCAGTTCTGACCATTAAAGTAAAGAAAAGTTGAAAGCATTGAAAGCGAGGCTGCGTGTAAATGAAACCAAGGACATAGTGAGCCGGGAGGACGTTTTAGAATTTCCATACTTTAAATTAATTTCTTCGTACGCAGACAGATTTTGATGAGAGATTTTATTTTTCCATTTCATAAGAAATTATACTGGATACATTCACACCATTTTTACCGACTTTAGCCATCCTTGCCCGACTGTTCACTTTAACCTTACCCTTTTGTAGACACTAAAGTACCCACTTGCAATTTGATAATGATCTGAAATATATGTAAAGTATATGCCAATCTGATTGAAATACAGATCCTTATAACCACTCCGTTCAATAGAGGATCTGAGAAAATCCGATTAAGGGTCATGTTCGGATGACCTTTACACCACGTGTAAATCAGATCAAATGCATTTTCTGCAGGTTGCTCTGTCAATGGACAACGCCATTTCGCCCCAACATACAAATGCGATTAGCTTTATTGTGCTCTTTGGGCGAGATGACTACGTACACGGAAATAATTCTTGACAGCTTTTCAAACTATTTCGTCCCCTGAAATTCACTGTCAAAATTTTGCCAGCAGCAATTTGATTGGCCATTTACAAAGGTCACCTGGACATGACCCCTAATGGGATTTTCTCAGATCCTCTTATCTAACGTAGTGATAACAAGGATCTGTATTTTAATCAGATTGAGTATATGCATACCATTGAATTTGAAATGATGTATAACCTATCCATTTTCTTTCATTTACAGTTCTGATAAAATGAACCTGGGTAATGTGAAGTACCCTGAATGTAGGGCATTAGAATTGTACCCGGTGCCCCTATTGCATGATTGTAAAATGCGACTAAATTTAGGATCTTTTAATTATCTTTTCTTTCTTTCTAACTTAGGGAGTAGGACCGTTGTCAGTATAGTGTGACCGAGTGGGGTGTGTAACTTGGTATCTTCGGGGTCATGCCTCCATAACATAGAACAACAAAAGGCCCATGGGCCTTAATGGTCACCTGAGTACAGATATAGAATGAAATATAGACATATAAACACTAAATACTGGCCCTTGATGTCGTTCAGTGATTTTATAAATTTGACTTTTTAATCTATGAAGAGTATTTGCTTCCATCAAACCTGTGAATTTTATGAAATTTTAGTCATTTTGACCCTGTTTTGTCATGCCCCTCTGGTCCCCCAGGGGGTCAGCGAGAACTGATATGGATATTTAATTTCTATATCTCAGGCCAATACTTAACTCTAATCAAGTCCGACTCATTTCCTATGAAAAATGAGCAAAAATGTTCATAAATGTGTTCCTTCTATATAAACTAAAGAAAAATTGACCCCTCCCCAGGGGGTAACGTGAGACCCAGGGTGATACAATTCACAATTTTATAAAACACCTTAAGACCTTTCCATCTACAAAAAGTATTTGATTCTACCAATTCCAGAATTTTAGAAGATTTTGGAAGTTTCAGTCTGGAGGGTGAAGACCATATAATTCACAATTTGATTGGTCTTATGCCTTAGAAGGTTTGTACAAAATTTCATTGAAATTGCTTCAGCGGTTTTGGAGAAGAGGTCGAAAATGTAAAAAATTTATCATTGCACGACCGACGACTGACGACGACGGACAAAATATGATTAGAATAGGTCACCATGAGACTTCCTCTCATGTGACCTAATAAAATGGGCAATAATGGGCCACTATACAAGAAGACACAACACAAATATACCGTAGTCTCCCAAAACATGCATTGCAAACTACATAAACGCTGCGACAACCTCTGTATTAGGACAATCTGGTTATGATAATAAGATCACTTTTTTAGGATCCAATATGATCGATCTCAACACAATATGACCTGTGTATAAAGACCATTGTTGGTCCCTTGGGTGGTCTTGATTAGACAGGTTTGGCTATATTCTGTGATTGCATATTACAGAGTTAGCTCCCTTGCTGATAGGTATCCATTGTGATGTCATTATTTTGTGAGCAAAATTCACAGAGTTTTGTCCAAAAGTTATGACCTATCCTATATGCTTGATATGACAGATAACTTTGTAAAATGCAAATTCACAATATTCTTTCAAAGGTTTCAAAAAGTGTTTGATGCATATGAATGAAAAGAAAAAAAAATATGAAAAAAATATCATATTTAAGAATGAACAACCTATTCATTACATGTGAAAATCAAAGGACTTTATTGACAAGATTGAGCGAATAACAGAGCTACAGCTGGTATTTTAGGAGGATGTGCATTAAGACTATGATAAAGAATATTGAATTTCTTGAGTTTTGTTTTTAATTGAGGATATTGCAGAAGAATTCAATGACAACCACTTTATTATTATTTCTTATCTGTATAAAAATAAGAAGGTAAGTACTGCTCTTAACATTTTCCAAGTTTAACATTTGTTCAGGAGACTATTCTGTCTAAGCATAATACAGTTACCTCCCTTATGTGTAGATATCCATTGTGACATCATCATTTTGTGAGAGAAACTAACATATCTGTCATTCTCTCGCAAACACATAACGTTAAAATCAATACCTACCCGCAAAGGTAGATAACTGTAATATTCAAACAGAAAATATACCAGCACTTTATCAACTCTTAATTACAATTTCATTCCAAATCAGCACTACTGAATTTCCATTTTCATACCTCCTTAGATTTAAATGATATAATATACTAACGGTAAATCACTTTTAAAATCGTTTAGAAGATAATAACTAAAGATAATATTGCATTTGCAGACAGAAGGTAGACACATGATAGGGATTTTGTTCCCATAGAAATAATGACAAACAGTTTTTTTTAATCAGCAATTGGTGCTAATTCTCTAGATGCGAAAACATAACACAAATATCAGACTCAAGATGATATCTAAGTGAAAGAAAGTATTCTATATTTGCATATTTCAAAGTTATCTGTCCTTGCGGGAAGGTATTGATTGCATGTTGTATCTCTGCAAGAGTAACATCGTAATTTTCATAGCAAAATATATTGCTCACAAAACTATGACGTCACAATCAAGATATCAAGGGAGGTTACACTGTAATATGCAAAGGCAGAATAGCTTGACTTACAGATGAGAAACGTTTAATAGGAAAATGTTCAACATTCAACAAATGATGTACTAAATACAATCAAGCTGCTGGTATCAAAAAGGAAAATAGGAAATACCTAGTACAAAATCTGATCAAATGACATCTATATCCAACTTTTACCAAGTTGTCTATAACTTGGCCCCACAGCTACCAATTTTCAACGAGTCAAATATTTTCATCTTTCAACCTACTATAATTTCATTGTCATAGTTGTGAAGAAACTCATCTTTGAAAAGAATAAAAACACGGGCTACGTGACGTTCTCATATAAAAATAACAAGCCCATGTAATTACTATGAACTTCTTAATACTTTTCTTGATTTTAATTGAAATGACAACGGCTATTTTTTCAACTGCTGAAACCAATATTAGTTACTGTAAAACACAGTTATAACAAACCTCTATGGACCTACAAAATCATACACATTGCTGATATCTTAAAATAACCTTGACAGATATGAAAATCACGTTATAAACCATGAATTCGTTGTAAATGTGTTCATTATAAGCGTGTTTTACTTTACGGCACTTTCTTTCGTATGCTATTTATAGTTTCACAAATTCCATGATCTACGTTAATTTGTGAGAGATCATCTCTGACAATAATTATATCAGAACTTTCCATTTACTTTCTAATCCGCGAATAATTTTGGTGAACTTGTTCTGAAACGGAAATCGCGAATTTTATTGGCTGTGAAAGATAGCTTGTTATAATTAGAGTAAAGAGATTTACAAATTAGTTTGTTGGACTTGATTAGTGTAAATACATCATCACTGCAATCACTAAAAAGCACTATAAGTGTAAAACTGATGTTAAGAGTGATATACGGAGTAGCCATGTTAAAAGATGAGGCTGGCTTATATACTAAGACATGAAACTGTACGTTGAATCAATGGAACACTGTAATAATTGCACGAACACAACAAAAAGCATTTATTATAATAAAATAATACTTAATAATTTAATAGTTATTGTTGGTATGAAATCC
Source organism: Argopecten irradians (assembly GCF_041381155.1). NCBI lineage: Eukaryota > Metazoa > Mollusca > Bivalvia > Pectinida > Pectinidae > Argopecten > Argopecten irradians. Next base: position 18,602,979 of record NC_091149.1, on the reverse strand, counting down.
TAAATGTATTTTTAACTATTTAAATTGAATAACTCTTAGATGTGAAAAACAGATTTTATCACAGATTGACATTCATAAATTGAGAAATTCTGTACCGGCAAATTATAGTTATCTACTCTTGCATGTGAATACAGAAGGCATCTCGATTTGCGCTCTTCTCAAAAGAGAAGTCTTCCCAGAATATCTCCCTGATTCTACACGGAGGAGACTTCCTGAAGCAGAAAAGCTACAAATCAAATGATCAGAAATTACAACACAATTTGTATATTCCAGAAGTAGATGATGGCAAATGAAATTGAGCTCAGGTATTTTCGATCCACATCATATTTTTTTAACATAATGTCATATTCTTTTAAATATCAACACACTAACAATCAAGAGTAAATGTTGCATGTAAACCCCCAGGAGCAGATAACTCTGCATAATTAAAACTAAAAATACATGATATTCAGATGAAATAGAAAACATTTTCTAGGAGGAAAAAAAAACTTCTCCAAAAATTAACTCTGATAACAGTGTCATGGCTCTGTAATAAAGAAAAATCTAGAAAATTGAATCTTTTCATACAGTATTCTAGCATTTTAGTACAATTAATAAATTAGATTATGTTGTCATGATTAATTTAAAATCAAATATATGTTGTATTAGGCCATAAAAAATGTCTGTTTAGGGTTACATTGGCAAACAAGAGGCCCAAAGGGCCTTAACGGTCATCTGACTACCTTGACAATAGTAAAATTAATTATATATGGTGTCACTTTGTCAGGATCATGTCAGGATCATTTTCAATTTCTTTCAACAAATTTTATTTCAAACAAGAGGCCCAAGGGCCTTTAAATATAGGAACTTAATTATACATAGTGTCATGGTTGTCATCTTCGATTTGGGATCAACCAGAGATGTAACAATACTTTGTCTGGACCATGTCAGGATCATTTCATGCAAGTTTCAGCCAAATCCCTTCGGTAGAACTTGAGAATAAGTTCAAAATGTGTTTTCAAGATGGCGGCTGTGACGGCCATCTTGGATTTCGGATTGACCCGAAAAATAACAACACTTTGTCTGGACCATGTCAGGATCATTTCATGCAAGTTTCAGCGAAATTGCACCGGTAGAACTTGAGAAGAAGTTCAAAATGTGTTTTCAAGATGGAGACTGTGGCGGCCATCTTGGATTTCAGATCGACCCGAAAAATAACAACACTTTGTCGGGACCATGTCAGGATCATTTCATGCAAGTTTCAGCCAAATCGCACTGGTAGAACTTGAGAAGAAGTTCAAAATGTGTTTTCAAGATGGCGGCTGTGGCGGCCATCTTGGATTTCGGATCGACCCGAAAAATAACAACACTTTGTCGGGACCATGTCAGGATCATTTCATGCAAGTTTCAGCGAAATCGCACTGGTAGAACTTGAGAAAGTTCAAAATGTGTTTTCAAGATGGCGCCTGTGGCGGCCATCTTGGATTTCGGATCGACCCGAATAATAACAACACTTTGTCGGGACCATGTCAGGATCATTTCATGCAAGTTTCAGCCAAATCGCACCGGTAGAACTTGAGAAGAAGTTCAAAATGTGTTTTCAAGATGGCGGCTGTGGCGGCCATCTTGGATTTCGGATCGACCCGAAAAATAACAACACTTTGTCGGGACCATGTCAGGATCATTTCATGCAAGTTTCAGCCAAATCGCACCGGTAGAACTTGAGAAGAAGTTCAAAATGTGTTTTCAAGATGGCGCCTGTGGCGGCCATCTTGGATTTCGGATCGACCCGAAAAATAACAACACTTTGTCGGGACCATGTCAGGATCATTTCATGCAAGTTTCAGCCAAATCGCACCGGTAGAACTTGAGAAGAAGTTTAAAATGTGTTTTCAAGATGGCGGCTGTGGCGGCCATCTTGGATTTCGGATCGACCCGAAAAATAACAACACTTTGTCGGGACCATGTCAGGATCATTTCATGCAAGTTTCAGCCAAATCGCACCGGTAGAACTTGAGAAGAAGTTTAAAATGTGTTTTCAAGATGGCGGCTGTGGCGGCCATCTTGGATTTCGGATCGACCCGAAAAATAACAACACTTTGTCGGGACCATCTCAGGATCATTTCAGGTAAGTTTCAGCTCAATCCCACTGGTCAAACTTGAGAAGAAGTTCAAAATGTGAAAAGTTAACGCACGGCGGACGGCGCACGGCGCACGGCGCACGGCGGACGGCGCACGGCGGACGGCGCACGACGACGGACGAAACATGATGACTATAGGTCATCCTGACCCTTCGGGTCAGATGACCTAAAAATAGGGTCGGTAGGCAGGTCAGGAGGATTTTTTGTTTTTTGAGGTGTCTTTCATTCTAAAATAATGGCCGGAACTGGAGTCTGAGATCGAAGTCCCGACATTTAATTATTTTTTTCGTAGAAAAGTGGGGGAAAAAAATAGGGTCAGTCGGGTAACCCTAAACAGATATATATATATATATTTTTTTACCTTATTAAACTATAACACTTCTTTTTGAAATTCTGTATGGTTTAGATGCATGTACAATGAGTGCATGACAGCTAAATATAAAGCAGTTAGCTGTTACTTTTTTAAATACAATGTTTGCAAGACAAACTGATTCAGTTTTTCAATGAATTAAAACAATAAGAAGAAAGACAGGGAAGACAGGAAGCAATGTTCTATGTATATGGATATCAAGAAAAATGGTTTATATTATCAATACAAAAAATTGATAAGAAACAAAATTGATGGGACTTGTAAAACGACATGTGTTATATCAATACCAGAATATGATAAGTACAATCATGATTGAAACATGTCTTATTTCATCAGCAAGTTTTAATCTTTTGACTTACTAAATGTTTTCCGCCTTTACATCTTAGCAGAGTTAGCTCCCTTGTGGGTAGGTATCGATTGTTACGTCATAATTTTGTGAGTGCAATTCACATCATTTTCTACTAAACTTATAATGTTACGCTCGCAAAAACATGACGTCACAATGAATCAATACCTACCTGCAAGGGTAGATAACTCTGTAATATGCAAATATGGAATACAATGGATGTTGCTGAATAGAAAACAATTGAAAGTAAAGAATAACATGAAATATTCATCGTGTAGAGACATTGTTTTCGTTGGATGCTGTTGAACCACGAATATATAAATACAACGAAAACCGTTATATACATTATTAGAATCACTGTCTCATCAGTCAACAAATTAAATATTTCTACACAAAAAATACTTTGAAACCTCTTAACCTCGAAAGTAACTACCCACCAATACTTCATGTTATACTGTATACTGGGAAATCAAAAGATCAAAATGTTTTAATGCCAATATTGGTACACAACGTATATGAAGGAGGCATTTTAAACCATCAATATTTAACACAACTACTTTTAAAATATTGCTCTATTTCCCCCGTGGAAAATAGTTAATATAAATATCAAGTATAAATATATAATATATTATTTGTATATAAAACATTCACACTAAGAAGGAGTCTCCATGCGAATTGTCATCACTACCATTTCGTGTCCGACCTGTATTCACCGGTCCGGATTCCACAGTCAAGTCTAGCTCCACAACAGGTTCTGGGCCTTCAGCGGCCGTAACAACGTCATCCACACCGAAAACTGTCTCTATTCTCCGCGGACGAGTCCGATGAATTTGATTCTGACCTATGCGCTGTTGAGAGGACCCGGCATCAAAGTCACTTTGTGCAGGCCGAAAGTCAATGAGCGTTTCTCGAGGACCAACTCTAGGTTTTGATTCAACATTAGTTTCAGATGATTCAAGATCAGTTACTTGTAATGAAGCACATACAGTGTCTCTAGTTCCATCTATGTTTCTATTGGCACTTTGTTTTTGAGAATTACTTGTAGTGTCAGTTGATAAATAGATTTTGTCCGAATTCCTTGCCCGTGATGTAAACAAGCGTGACTGGTTAGAGCCGGTTCCATCATCACTAGTTTCACCTAAGAAGGTCTCTTTTGTTCCCTCATTCTCGCTTACTATATTATGCAAAAGGGGTTCTTGTTGATATGTATCGTAAGAGTCAAACTGGTCAGGTAAAGAGTCGGGAGTGTCCTGCCCCAAGTGGGACGCCACATACTGCTGCAGTGAGCTCGTCGGTAGAAGTTCGTCCAGATTGTCGAAATCTAGCTCTAGTGGTCTCTCCAGTACAGCACCATCTTCCTCAGCAGGGGAAGAATCAGGAGTAGTATCTGTAATTGGGGTCTCGACCATCCGCTTCATTTCTGCAGAAATGTGAACAAGGTTTTCTGCCATTTGGGAGAGAGACATTTCACCAGAATCGTCCAAACCCTGCGAACCTTTATCGTACAGCGATGTTAATACTTTTGTTTCTCCTTTGAGACTCGACGTTGAAGACGTCATCTCCCATGAAGGTTTAGTATTATGACTCCTATCCTCAGCCGAAGCATTCTCATGTTGGTTACTATCACTAGTGTTATAACGCTTTGTAGGGTATGAGGGCCACGACTGTTGTTGACCACTCTGTAAATTATCTGGGCTAACCAGCACAAACACATTGTCCTCATCCTCACCCGGTGTGTTTGCCGCCAACAAACCTCGAAGTGATGGCCTCTCCTGTCTTTGGTCCCGAAACAAACTCAAGTTTTTACCTTGAAAGTCGCGTGTTTTGTCCGATTCACCAGTGTTGATGTTCGACACAGATAGATCCTTTATCACGCCGAAGCACCCCGGGGTGGGGTTCAATGGCTTGGCCTGATGTTGGTAGATGTTTGGGGGAGGGGCTAGTGTCATTGGTATGTTCCCAGACTGATTTGGCATCGAGTACATATTAGATAGTGTTCCTATACATTCACCCGGCGAGTCCGACTCGGAGGAAAGCGTAGACAGTGACGGAGGGGGTGCTCGACATCCCACACTACAGTCGTCGTGTAACAAGTCCTCTACGCTCTTGTTTGGTACACGACTCACCACAGTTGAGGTGGTCTCATCGAAGCGAGACTGACTCTTCTTGCGGCGGTGCTGAGAGTAGGGCGACAGCGACTCCGTAGGTGTCAGGTGGCGGGGCTGTTGTGGTGACACAGGGGCTGGTAATGTGGCACTTTTGGGTAACATTAATTTGGCATCAGGTGACAAATCTGTAAAAACAATAAGATTATAACAGGTTGAATGGTTTGATTAGGTTAACATCATATTAACAGCTAGGGTCTTCTTGGGATGAGCCAGGTGAACAACAAGAGGCTCAGTGGGCCTGTATTGCTCACCAGGTTTATAATGCAAAGTAGTGCAAAGTTCTGAATACAGGTTCATAGTTTCTTTTCTGAAGGAATTCAAATATTTACCTCTATTTCCCCAATTGGGCCCCACCTCTTCTGCCCCTTGGGGTTAGAGCCAAAATTTATACAAACTCTGTTCCGCTTCCCCCAAGGATGTTTCTGGCAAAATTTAGTTAGAATCCATGCAAAACTCTACGACTATTAGTGATTAAAAGGATTTACGTCTATTTCCCCTATTGGGCCCTGCCTCTCCTGCCCCTGGGGGGTCAGAGCCAAAATTTACACAAAATCTATTCCCCTTCCTCAAGGATGTTTCTGGCAAAATTGGGTTACAATCCATGTAGAACTCTAAGACTAGTAGTGATTTTAAGTATTTACCTCTATTTCCCTTATTTGGCCCCACCCCTCCTGCCCTATGGGGTTCAGAGCCAATATTTATACAAGCTCTATTCTTCTTTCCCCAAGGATGTTTCTGGCCAAATTTAGGTACAATCCATGTAGAACTCTATGATTTCTTAATTTCAATTAATTTACATCAGACTGGCCAGGTGTTTATCTCGTTGACATATTTCTGTTTCTTGTGCACAGATGTCAACAGACATGTGCCGATAATAAATGACACTCTCAAGTGACAGTGATTTTAAATGAAGTATATATTTATAATCACCATTAATTTATTAAAAGGTTAATGTATACTATGAAAGGATCTGACAACTTGTAATGACTTATGAAATGATGACCGAAGGGCTATGAAATATGGTATTTTACCTGTCAATTCCTTATACATGTACACCTTGTGTCATTTTTAAAACTATGGAGGAAGGTAAATATTCAGAACACTAAATCATATAAAACATAAATAATAAATAAACATGAGATCAACGTTTTATAAAGACTGGTGTATTTGCTGCTTTTTTATTCACCCATGTGTTTCTAAGATGCAATATCAACCCCGAAATCAGCAGCAGAAAGCATGCATGCGAGGAAACTGGACTGTGTCCAGATACTACATTGCGAGTCCAGTAACCTATGTCAAAATTTGATCGAGGGAACCTCCCCTTAGATGTGACGTCATAATCTCTAAAGCATAAAGAAACTTTTCTTCTTCAATGACATCAGGATAATTAAGCACTGATGTCACTATTTTCAACTTCATGGGGTATGAAAAACATTTTGTTTATAATTAATTTTTGAGACGACAAGATGAATAAAATACGTTTAAACGTACAATTCCATTGATTTTCCAATGAATTACTTCTGTTTAAAATCAATACCCAACGTCATTGTATCTATTGTAACGTCACGATAACGTCAGGGTTTCGCACCGGGACACAATTTAAAACTTATAAAAAAATTAGAAACGCCCTCCCCATTAAAATTTACAACACATATAATACGTACTGTATACAATGTATATCATATAATGACTTTTTGCTTTAATTTTTCCATAGTTATTTTTATTTAAGCGGAACAGATAAAAGAGAAGAAAGAGGGATAGTGGACATAACATCAGTAGGGATAGTGGACATAACATCAGTAGGGATAGTGGACATAAATTCAGTAGGGATAGTGGACATAACATCAGTAGGGATAGTGGACATAACATCAGTAGGGATAGTGGACATAACATCAGTAGGGATAGTGGACATAACATCAGTAGGGATAGTGGACATAACATCAGTAGGGATAGTGGACATAACATCAGTAGGGATAGTGGACATAACATCAGTAGGGATAGTGGACATAACATCAGTAGGGATAGTGGACATAACATCAGTAGGGATAGTGGACATAACATCAGTAGGGATAGTGGACATAACATCAGTAGGGATAGTGGACATAACATCAGTAGGGATAGTGGACATAACATCAGTAGTTTACAACTTATTACAATCATATGATACATGTTTTTATATAATAATTTAAAATGTTTGCGGCATTTGAGACTTTAACAAGAGGCCCAAAGGGCCTTAACGGTCATCTGACTACCTTGACAATAGTAAAATTAATTATATATGGTGTCACTTTGTCAGGATCATGTCAGGATCATTTTCAATTTCTTTCAACAAATTTTATTTCAAACAAATTGGCCCAAGGGCCTTATAATTAACACAGAGGAAATTAATTAGATATAGTGTCATGGTAGTCATCTTCGATTTGGGATCAACCAGAGATGTAACAATACTTTGTCGGGACCATGTCAGGATCATTTCATGCAAGTTTCAGCCAAATCGCACCGGTAGAACTTGAGAAGAAGTTCAAAATGTGTTTTCAAGATGGCGGCTGTGGCGGCCATCTTGGATTTCAGATCGACCCGAAAAATAACAACACTTTGTCGGGACCATGTCAGGATCATTTCATGCAAGTTTCAGCCAAATCGCACCGGTAGAACTTGAGAAGAAGTTCAAAATGTGTTTTCAAGATGGCGGCTGTGGCGGCCATCTTGGATTTCGGATCGACCCGAAAAATAACAACACTTTGTCGGGACCATGTCAGGATCATTTCATGCAAGTTTCAGCCAAATCGCACCGGTAGAACTTGAGAAGAATTTCAAAATGTGTTTTCATGATGGCGGCTGTGGCGACCATCTTGGATTTCAGATCGACCCGAAAAATAACAAGACTTTGTCGGGACCATGTCAGGATCATTTCATGCAAGTTTCAGCCATATAGCACCGGTAGAACTTGAGAAGAAGTTCAAAATGTGTTTTCAAGATGGCGGCTGTGGCGGCCATCTTAGATTTCGGATCAACCCGAAAAATAACAACACTTTGTCGGGACCATGTCAGGATCATTTCATGCAAGTTTCAGCCAAATCGCACCAGTAGAACTTGAGAAGAAGTTCAAAATGTGTTTTCAAGATGGCGGCTGTGGCGGCCATCTTGGATTTCGGATCGACCCGAAAAATAACAACACTTTGTCGGGACCATGTCAGGATCATTTCATGCAAGTTTCAGCCAAATCGCACTGGTAGAACTTGAGAAGAAGTTCAAAATGTGTTTTCAAGATGGCGGCTGTGGCGGCCATCTTGGATTTCGGATCGACCCGAAAAATAACAACACTTTGTCGGGACCATGTCAGGATCATTTCATGCTAGTTTCAGCCAAATCGCACTGGTAGAACTTGAGAAGAAGTTCAAAATGTGTTTTCAAGATGGCGGCTGTGGCGGCCATCTTGGATTTCGGATCGACCCGAAAAATAACAACACTTTGTCGGGACCATGTCAGGATCATTTCATGCAAAGTTTCAGTCAAATCGCACCGGTAGAACTTGAGAAGAAGTTCAAAATGTGTTTTCAAGATGGCGGCTGTGGCGGCCATCTTGGATTTCGGATTGACCCGAAAAATAACAACACTTTGTCGGGACCATGTCAGGATCATTTCATGCTAGTTTCAGCCAAATCGCACTGGTAGAACTTGAGAAGAAGTTCAAAATGTGTTTTCAAGATGGCGGCTGTGGCGGCCATCTTGGATTTCGGATCGACCCGAAAAATAACAACACTTTGTCTTGATCATGTCAGGATCATTTCATGCAAGTTTCAGTCAAATCGCACCGGTAGAACTTGAGAAGAAGTTCAAAATGTGTTTTCAAGATGGCGGCTGTGGCGGCCATCTTGGATTTCGGATCGACCCGAAAAATAACAACACTTTGTCGGGACCATGTCAGGATCATTTCATGCAAGTTTCAGCCAAATTGCACAGGTAGAACTTGAGAAGAAGTTCAAAATGTGAAAAGTTAACGCACGGCGGACGGCGGACAGCTGACGGCGGACGGCGCACGGCGCACGGCGCACGACGACGGACGAAACATGACGACTATAGATCATCCTGACCCTTCGGGTCAGATGACCTAAAAACTAACCACGGTCAAAATCTTTCAACTATAGGTATGAAAAGAATCGAACAATCAAAAATACGGATGGAGTGTATGAAAATAAAGAAAACTGAAAATTGTCACTGGACAATTTGACGGGCTTTTCACCAACAAGGATTTTCTTTCAAGGTCATACATATTAACAAACTTGATAGCACTTTATCGCAACGTGTTCGAGGTCCAATTTCAGGACTCTATGCCTTCCAGACTTCAGAAGAAGTCATTTGAAAATTTTAGGAATTTTGGCCCATATGACCCTGAATGAAGGTCAAGGTCATTCATATCAAACTTGGTAAGCATTTATGTAAGTATACTACAGACCTAATATTAGGTCTCTGTCTTATAGATCTTGAGAAGAAGATTTTATAATGATTTTTTTCGGAAAATTGCACTTTTAAACTTTGATCCTTATTCCAACCGAAGTTGACATTTTACAGAAAAGTTTTACATAAAGTATTTGGTCCATTTTTTATTTTACATAACATATCCAAAACAGAAAGAAATGTGTCACGCCGTCAAAGAGATATACACATAAGTTTAAAACCGGAAGCGAGGTCATAGCGGCCATATCAAATGTCCGACCAGCATAAAAATGCTGCTGTCACATCTTCAACTCATGCCCTACAATATGGTGACATGTACTATGGTATATCTCGTAACATTTCAGAGATCCTTTGTATACAAGTTTCTGTGTAGAAAAAATAATAAAAAACAGAACAAAAACAACAGGTTTTTTCATACATAGGTAAAAAGCCTTAACTATCCATGAATAATGAAAACAAATAATAAGTATAATAGGTTGGTCGATCCAAGCCTAATTCGTCAATTACCCTCCATGTTTGTCAGTTACCCACCATTAACCTAAAAATCATAACTCAGTTACGCACAATTGAATTTCAGTTACCCACTAAATATCAATTTTGTGGTGGCTTGTTTCACTTATTCATAGTCATTTATGTATGCGTTACGCTTCAAATTTTATTTTTATACAAAAATGATTCATGGGACACGAATAAGACCTTTTAAAATATTGCAAATTACATAAACTGAGGCATGCGAAATCTGACCTAAATCCCCCTCACCAGTTTTGTAGAGCATGACTACAATTACCCACATCTGGTTGGGTACAGTGAAGTAGTCGCTTTCTCTGAAAAACATGGCATTCATTTCTAAACATATGACATCACAAATGATACCTACCCGCAAGGGCAGATAACTACAGAATGTACTTAATTTGCAAAGACAGAATATACACAGATATAATACAAACCAGAAGGACTTATAGTCGAGAGCTCCAAAACTCTCTGTAATTCAAAGTCGAGTTCCTCCATTGCAGTCATGGTATTTTGTTTTCCTGGCTGTGATCCCTCTTCTTTGGACCATTTTGGTGACTTCCCTTTCTTCTCGGCTGGCTGTTTGCCCTTTGCTCTTGGTGATTTGGGTAATAGGGCAATATCAGGAAGTGTTTTACTCTGTTTTTGAGGGGAGGGGACAGCAACATCGTCCCCGGGGGAGGGGCTGCCACCTTCAGCAGCTCCCGGAGCATCAAGTAAACTACAAACATACATTCAAATATATAGATATATGTAGATTGCTTAATGTTGGGAATTGGTTGTAAAATCATAATCGATGATCGGTTTAGGACAACCTACTAATAAAAGATTTTATAATCGAATACCATTTACAGAAAACTATATTTATACAGTAAATTAAAATTGATTTCTCTGAAATAAATTTAGAAACATGAACCTACCATATGAATTGAAACAATTTTTTTTCTTTGAATCAAATTTGAATTATTGTGTATCTAACATGTCTATGGCATTTTGAAATGTGGTTTTACACATATATGTTACATAATTAAGTTTCAGAACAATAAAAAAAAGCACAAGTTATTTCCCATTTTAACAATCGATTATTATCTTTCATAATCGATAGTCTTTTTTGAGTCTTAAGAATAATCACTATCGATCAAACATCGCCTAATTTTACCAGTAAAATCACAGAAGACATAATAGTTTTGATTGTTATCAAAATGATGCTATTATTTTTAGATGATTATTTTTTAGAAACGCCTTTATCAAAATTAAGATGGTTAAAAACATAAATAAATAAATTAAAATGTTTGACAGAATTGAGGTTTTATTTCTGATGGAGTCTTAGAAACCATCTTAATTGCTTGACATCAGGACTTTCCAGAGAGATGAATAAGTTTTGCCTGGGGACTAAATATTCTGTTGGCCAAATAGGAAGTTTTACATTCAACTGATCTTCTCATAGTGAAACCTGTTTATAATGAACACAATTGTATATAGCTATAACTTATATAATGTTAGTCATCATCACTTCTCACCAATCTGATAATATAAAATCATGAGAGGTTTGTTATATGTTTACAACAAACTAAGCTTAATTCAGTTGGTCCCCAGAGGTTCATTTAGAATCGCATTTCACTGGATATTTTCTAAAATATTTAGATTTTATGCTTTACAGTTCATGTTCATCATAAATTATTTGAATAGAAAAAAGGTGTTTTTCAAGAGGCAGCAGTATACTTTACACTAATTATGAAGTCCTTAAAAGTAAATACGAGTCAACAGACTGCTGCCAGGTTGTCTTACCTAGCAGTGGTGGAGGAGAGGTCGGCGATTATACCCTGGTCCCGTAAGTACTGTAGTCGAGACATCTCCAGAGCTCTGAGAAGGTCCATCTGTTCATCAAGGATCGCTTCCTGGACTGGCTCTGTTAAAATACGAAATCATAAAACTAGACGAAGGTGTGACAGTGCTGGAACCTATCGCTTTCTGGACTGGCTCTGTTTAAATACAAAATCATAAAACTAGACGAAGGTGTGACAGTGCTGTAACCTATCACTTTCTGGACTGGCTCTGTTTAAATACAAAATCATAAAACTAGACGAAGGTGTGACAGTGCTGGAACCTATCGCTTTCTGGACTGGCTCTGTTTAAATACAAAATCATAAAACTAGACGAAGGTGTGACAGTGCTGGAACCTATCACTTTCTGGACTGGCTCTGTTAAAATACAAAATCATAAAACTAGACGAAGGTGTGACAGTGCTGGAACCTATCACTTTCTGGACTGGCTCTGTTTAAATACAAAATCATAAAACTAGACGAAGGTGTGACAGTGCTGGAACCTATCACTTTCTGGACTGGCTCTGTTAAAATACAAAATCATAAAACTAGACGAAGGTGTAACAGTGCTGGAACCTATCACTTTCTGGACTGGCTCTGTTTAAATACAAAATCATTAAACTAGACGAAGGTGTGACAGTGCTGGAACCTATCGCTTTCTGGACTGGCTCTGTTTAAATACAAAATCATTAAACTAGACGAAGGTGTGACAGTGCTGGAACCTATCACTTTCTGGACTGGCTCTGTTTAAATACAAAATCATTAAACTAGACGAAGGTGTGACAGTGCTGGAACCTATCGCTTTCTGGAATGGCTCTGTTGAAATACAAAATCATTAAACTAGACGAAGGTGTGACAGTGCTGTAACCTATTTGGACTGGCTCTGTTAAAATACAAAATCATTAAACTAGAAGAAGGTGTGACAGTGCTGGAACCTATCACTTTCTGGACTGGCTCTGTTAAAATACAAAATCATTAAACTAGACGAAGGTGTGACAGTGCTGGAACAAATTGCTTCCTGGACTGGCTCTGTTAAAAAATAAAATCATAAAACTAGACAAAGGTGTAACAGTGCTGGAACCTAAGAATTTGTTGCGAGGCTCTGTTAAAATACAAAATCATAAAACTAGACACTGTTGTAACAATGCTTGAACCTACGAATAAGTTGTGTCAAATTTTGATTTTAAGATATTTCTGTATCTTTTCTATGAATTACTTTCTTTCATTAACTAAATTGTTTTAAAACTTTTAAGTTTTAACAGGCTTAGTTCAAAATACAAAATCATGATATTTAATAGACACTCACTTACTTGAACCAAATTCTTTGTTACAGTTAATCTTTAGGTTTCCGATATATATTACAGAGTTACCTCCCTTGCAGGTAGGTATCTATAGTAACTTCATTATTTTTAGGAAACGAAAACTGGAATCGTTTTTTCTGAAAAGTATGGTGCTACACTCGCAAACACACAAAGCTCCAATCAATAAAACGGGCCGATAACTGTAAAATGCAATAACAGAATATCTCCAGAAATGTCTCCCGGTTTTAAGTACTATATGTCTACATGGGACTGGGAGACTACCACTGCATGTGTGTCAGCATCTTGTGTTTAATGTAGCCTCAAACGAATGAGTTTGCAATACAAGACACCATAATAGTTACTAAGCCACGAGAAATTATTTTTATTGCGACATAATTCTGCATTTTCATGCATCACAGCTTTTCCATGATGAAATTTCACTTTTGCGACCTCTTTGGTTCAATTTTTATTTATATTTGATATATTTTCACTGTAATTTAATTTTGCGAATTCTCATTGCCCGCGAAAATTAATTGTACATGAAAATAAGTTGGTTTAAAGTGATATCTTTAAAATTCCAAGTGACTTTCTAAACACAGAACATTGATAATACTGAATCATAGATCTATACTTGCTCATTAATATCAAAATATTGTACCATGATAGTAATAGTCAAGTTACTACTGTGAAAGCTAGTTACCTGACTGCTCATTAATATAAGATAACATGAGGGTACTAGGGCTTAATTACCTGACTGCTAATTGTAATATGAGAGTACTGCAGCTTACCTGACTGCTCGGAACTCTCCACGGCTACAGCTGTCATACATTGTCGACTACAATATTGGTGCCACTCTCCTGTCCGCGGGTTCTTCACCTCCAATTTGTTACAGCCTTCTCTGGCACATTTACCTTCAACAATCAAACATAAAAATCATAAACACAAATAGTCATAGACTCACTGGCATATTTACCTTCAACAATCCAACATAAAAAACAAGAGGCCCAGAGGGCCTGTATCGCTCACCTGTTTTTTTCTATTTTGAGTAATTCTGTCATTTAGTAATTAGTGATTCAAAAATGACAAAGATAATTGACCCCATGATTTGTTTAATTTTGAATCCCAACCATATGATGATGTTATAGATACCATACGAATATGCTATCTAATATATAGTTTCAGAGAAGATGTAATTTATTTGAAAATAGTAGCCTAATTTACCTTATGGCCCTGCGCCTAAGGCCCCAGAGGGTCAGCGTTATCATTTTTACAATTTTGAATCCACATCCTATAAGGATGCTACTGATGCATTATGAGTGCTACAATTGTATCCCATGCTTAGTTGCAGAAAAGTTGTTAATATGGTAACAGCCAAATTGATCCCTTTTGACCCCACCCCTCTGCCCACAGGGGTCAGCCCCATCATTTGCACAATTTTGAATCCCAACCCTATAAGGATGTTACCATTGCATTATGAGTGCTCTCCCATGCTCAGTTGCACTGAAGTCATTTATATTGAAATAGCCAAATTGACCCCTTTTGACCTCTTCCCTCAGGCCCCCTCGGGGGGTCAGCCCCATCATTTGCACAGTTTTGAATCCTCACCCTATAAAGATGCTACCATATGACTGCACTCCCATGCTCAGCTGCACAGAAGAAGTCGTTTATATGGATATAGCCAAATTGACCCCTTTTGACCCCTGCCCCTCAGGCCCCCCATCATTTGTACAATTTAGAATCCCCACCCCATAAGGATGCTACCATTGCATTATGAGTGCTCTTTCATGCTCAGTTGCACAGAAGGAGTTATTTATAATGCAATAGCCAAATTGATCCCTTTTGACCCCACCCCCCAGGCCCCCGGAGAGTCAGCCTCATCATTTGTACAATTTAGAATCCCCACTCCATAAGGATGCTACAATTGCATTTTGAGTGCTATCCCATGCTTAGTTTCAAAGAAGAAGTTGTTTATATGGAAATAGCCAAATTGACCCCTTTTGGCCCCACCCCTCAGGCCCCCAGGGGTCAGCCCCATCACTTGTAAAATTTTGAATCCCCACCCTATAATGATGCGACCATTGCATTATGAGTGCTCTCCCATGCTTAACTTCAGAGAAGAAGTCCTTTAGATAGAAATAGCCAAATTGACCCCTGCCCCTCAGGCCCCAGGGAGTCAGCCCCATCATTTGTACAATTTAGAATCCCTACCCCATAAGGATGCTACCATCACATTATGGATGCTATGCCATGCTTAGTTTGAGAGAAGAAGTCATTTATATAGAAATAGCCAAATTGACCCCTTTTGACCCCGCCCTTCAGGCCCCTGGGGGGTCATGTCAGCCCCATCATTTGTACAGTTTTCAGTCAGTAACCCATAATGATGCTATCAATCAAATTTTGTTAAAATTCCTGCCAGCGGTTATGGAGAAGAAGTTGATTGTTGACGGACGGTTGACAGACGCCGGACGCCACGGTATGGCTTAAGCTCACCTTGGTCCTTCGGACCAGGTGAGCTAATTTACCTTCAACAATCAAACATAAAAATCATAAACATAAATAGTCATAGACAACTGAAGGTTAACTGGAGATATCTGAAAGACATAATGGCACATCTCCCACTTCAAGACTGATAATGTAACATGCCATGGGATGGGTAATGCTATTATAACCATCTTTCATAATATGGCATTATACAGGTGCATAGCTACCATAGGCTTCCATATTCCTGATCATTTGATAATAAAAAATGATTTAAGAGTACATAATGATAATGTATAATTAATCTATTTACATAACTCGCAAAATATGCCAAATAAATGCTACCACATTGCACAATTGGCCTTGAAACATTTGTTGTAGATTAATTCTCATTGTTAAATAAAGACAAGATTTTTAATTGCATCTTATCAATAAAAGGTAGCTATATTCATGATTTTAAATCGTCGAGTTGTATATCAGAGAGATTTTCTATACAAAAATTAGATTAATTTCGCAGTCAGAACTTCAGGAAATTGCTAGTTCACCACAAAGAAGATTCAGATTCAGATGAGCCCTTTCCCATATCTATCATGGTCAATGATCAAAGTTGTATTTGGATGTTTTTACCAGAAGTGTTGAATGCACTAACCTGGTTTTCTTTGACTCGTCTGTACGTCACTGTCGGAGTCGTCACTATCGGGCCAGTCGAGAACAGCCATTACGTTGGTATGGCGACCAGAGGCGTCCTTTATCCACGGATTGGCAGGATCAACATCCTGTATAGATGCCAGGATAGCCTTCCTCAACTCCTCCTACAAATATACCATCATAAAAATGTCAAAATAGTGATGGTACACAATATTATCACCAGCCACACAAAATATACTCCAAGTCCCAAAATAATCAGCAAATAAATGTTTTTATTAGTTTTAGGTCCTATTAACAGCCAGGGTCATTTAATTAAGGACGTACCAGGTCTATTGGTAGAGGAAAGCCGGAGTACCCGGAGAAAAATGACCAGTAGTGTTCAGTACCTGGCAACTGCCCCACATGGGATTCGAACTTGCGACCCAGAGGTGGAGGGCTTATGGTAATATGTTGGGACAGTAGACTCAACCACCACTGCCCACAAATAAATGTAAATTAATAAAGATCTAACCAGTTATATATAGTCCTGATCAGGATTATTGACAACTGATTCAGGTTTATTTTCCTCTCGACAGCTACATGTCATATAAAAGCAGAGTACTCAGAGAAAAACCATCAACTTTCACTCAGTGCCTAGCAACTGTCCGACATGGATTTTGCACTTACAACCTAGAGTTTCAAGACTATTAGTTGAGAAGGGTACTCACATCTTCATAGTCCATACTGTATCTACGTCTGCGATGTTTGCGGAGAGCTGGCGGTGTTTCAGGAGGTACCAGTCCTTTAGATATGGCCACTATAAACTCGTGGCGTTTCCGTTGGACAACGTGTGCCTGCTCTATAATACGTTTCCGTGGCGTCCTCAAATACAGCCTGTTAACCATCTGTGACAGGATCTCAGTACATTCTTCTAACTCCGTCTGTTAATGTCAAGTATAATACTTATACATAGATCTCAGCATACATGTATTCCTCTGTTATATGAAATATAACAGGAGAGGAGAAAATATTGTGGCCAGACTTGCATTCGAATCTGGGACCTTCAAACACTAGCCGAATGCTCTACTGCTGATCTAACTTGTCATCGATGATTGACTTTGTCCAATCCTGCTACATATAAAACCCAGATACCATAAACATGGACCATTTCAACCAAGCAACCTTTTCTTGACAAAATCCTTCAGTGGGTCTAGAGTCTTAAAATGCCATGAAGACCAACTTCAAGTCTAATCTTCGAGAACAAGATGTAAATGCAAAAACATAACTGTGTCTTTGATGACCATTCATATCCTATAAGAAAATTGAATGAATCTTGTGTCCAACATAAAAGTCATTGTATACTGTTTGGATTCTTATATCAAACAAGTAATTACCTGCATGAATTCAAACACCATTTTTTTGTAGCCTGGTCCGTCCAGATAGTAGCCGTAGGCATAAGAACATTTCAGCACACGGCGAGCTTTCAGTAACTGTTCAACAGCCTCCTCCACAAATTTGGTCTCTGCATTGGCTGTGGCTGCAGAAATAAACATTACATTAGCAGAATCTTTAGTATTCATGCATGTGTGGAAATTTCTTGTATTTTGGATAAAGTGATATCTTTTTGGTTAATGAATGGGAATAATTCATGTACCATGTGATACCTGATAATGTTTGTGCGGGATTATTATTTCTATTGGTGATGGATTATGTTATATCACTAAAGATACTAGTCCCGCACAAATGTTATCGGGTATCACATAATACACGAATTATTCCCATAATGACTATTTATGGTATGAAGCATGAAGGTGTAGGTTTGGATTTATGATACTTAACTCCATACAGTAAAACATAGTTGGAACAACATGCCTACAGCAAATTCATGGTTACAATGTAGTAATTTTTATTTCCCGTCAAAGTTCCTCTAGCAAGACTGTAATATGATTGTATAAAACAAACAAAACAATTGACATGGTCCACAGAGATTCAGTATAACTGTGTTTTATTGCTAATCATTACTAACAACATCACAGGAATTTTCTCATGTAAAATTAAACAATTCAGACATAATTTGTTGCCATCTTACCAGGATCTGTCACAGCTTCAGCTAATTTCATCATCTTGGTCTTTGTAGAACTAGTTAGCGGCTCTTCAAACTAAAAAAAATTCAATTGTTGATGTTACTTACTAATTTGTTCCACTGTACTTAGTGCTATATCCAGGAAGTCTAAAATTTGCCAAAACTTAAAAATTATATTTAATATTTCTTTTTAGTTAATAAGGGCAAGTCGAATGTAATAAATTGGAAAACACAATATATCTATTTAGAGGGAAAATATTTTCAAACAACTTTGGAATTCATTGTTGAATCTAGAGGTTCTTCACTCACTCATACAGGGTTTCTTTTAATCGAAATAGGTCTGAATTAATTAATATTAATAAAATCTTTACCTTGTAACTGTTTTCATGGTTCTTAAAGCGAGTATAGTAATGAACAAACTTGTTAAGTTCCTGCATTCGTTTGTTCCTTTCTTCCGCCTGTAATATAAAAGTGTTTTTTTGTTAGTACTACTTATCAAATATAAATAAATACATAACTCAACTGGCCGTACTTCTAATAGTCAGGTAAAAAAGCTGTGACTAACACTCTGGATAGCATGCAGGGGTGTACAATTCCACTAGCCCGACGTCCGGGGCTAGTGAATTTCAGGTCAGGGCTAGTGGCTTCACGATCATTACTAGCCCGTGGGCTAGTGGAAATTTCCTGATAAAAATCTATCTTTACATTGAAATTTAGTTGTAAATCAGCAGTTTAGCCTTTTATTGCTGTACTAGCAGTAAATGTGTGGTCAAAACTGAAGCGAAAATATCATGAATGTAGTTTTACAACCTCAGATGGTTCCCAAACGTAAATAACATTTTTCATCTAGGTGCATCAAACGCTTTGTTATGTAATTGGTGAAAGTTAAGCGCTTGAGTGACCCAGATGGCCATGTGTTTGCCGATGTTGTTGACAGACAGGGAACGGGAAAATCTAGATTTCTAGACTCTAGATAAAAATTAATTATGAAGTGACTGTTATATTATTTAGCATCACTATCATTTTAGTGTTATAAATTTGAGTATATGAGGGTTGGATTCAGAAAGTACTACTGCTGTGAGATGGATAGAGGATCGTTTTGAAGTATGAAATAATGGTAATTTTTAGTCCTGTGCACTTGCAGATCTATACATATATAGGTATGCTTAGTTAATTGACACAAATAAATTCACTAAATGTTTTTCAAAATAACTTAAATAGAATTGAAATCTTGTAAATGAAAATTAGCAGTGCAATTTAATAATCATTTACAAAATATTTTATTGTAAATTGTCAAATTGAATTTGTGTACAGTTCTTGGAAATAATTTATATGAAATTATGGAATTGGCAACATTTTATTCAAATCTCATGCAAATGTTACTAGATAAAATGGAGGTTTTTTTTTAATATTCATAAAAATCATGGAAAATAAGTAAGATCAGTAAAAAGTAATTTTACATCAAGATTTTGTTACAAAAATTTCATGAACTGTACTATTTACTAAATTCTAATAAGTTCATCTTACATATAAAATGAAAACAGCAGATATTTAATACTGATTGTATTCATGTTATGTTTCCTTGCTTAGCTTTAATATCAAAGTTAAACTTTAATAGATATACTGATTATGTTTTCTTTCTTTACATCTAATGATAGTTTTAAAGCAAATATTTGAGTGATATAAGAACTATAATTTCAAATCTGAAATATTTTGCATGCGATGGCATTGTTGCATTATCAATATCGACTCAATAATGTTTTCACTATTATATGAATACCTGGTTCCTGTGAAACAATCTGTGTGATATCTTTATTAGCAGATATGGTATTTAACACACTGTTTAGACATGTATTTGTTCTGTACAGGTTTGTACAAAATCCAGATAGAGTAAAATGTGCATATGAAAATGAACGAAAAATAGGGCTAGTAGAATTCTGATCAGGGCTAGTGAAAAATTGTTGCTACTAGCCCTTGGGCTAGTGCAAAATTTTTGGAATTGTACACCCCTGGCATGGTTCCACAAATGTCAGATATAGACGTTACTGCCAATCAAATCTTAGCAAATATTAATCAATTGAACTTTGCACATAATTTTATAATACTGAACAGTTGCACCTTTACATTTTATAAAGAGTTATCTCCCTTCCATTAATATTAAGCAAAATTTTCTGACTTATCTCACTTTCATTTATATCAACATTCTCCCATATATCAGAGTAGGTTAGAACTAGGACAGGAAAGGATGGAAACCCTAACGTGTGTCCTCCCCAATTCTCGGACAGGAAAGGATGGAAACAATAACGTATGTCCTCACAAATCATCATAAAATTGTTACCAAAATCAGATATAAAGTCAAACCTGTTTATGAAGACCATCCTGGAAAACCACAGGCTGAATTGTGTTAAAATTGTCATCTGGGACCCCAGATAGTGGTCTTATTAAGCAGGTGGATTTTATACTCAGGTGGTCACTTAGGTAGGTTTTAATGTACTAGGAAAGGTCAGATAGTAAGATAAGATTATAGCAATTACTTACATCTGATTGGGCAAGGTTAGCGTTGTCTTCTACGATTTTTGACACTTCGTATCGATTACACTTGAAATAACCTCCAGTACTAGAGTTATGTCTCTTCCATTGGTCTAGACAGACCCAGCAAAAGTCAAACTTACACTGAAACGTTGACGAAAAATACTATTAACAAGAAATCCTTTACTTAATAGGCAATCACAGAGACAAAGATTTTGGTTTTCAATGGCATTACAACAGATGTATTTAGCATGTGAAAATTTGTGGTAATGTGCTAAAGGTTGATTTTTTTTTTGTGGTTTCGTAGGGATATTTCTATGATTCAGAAAACTTGATCCACCGAAAAAATCAATTGGATGAATTATTTATTGTGAAATTTAAGCATAATTTTCTTGTTTTTTGTTCAAATCACCAGAATTCAGACCAGGAAAAATAATGCTAAACAACAAGACGCTTCCATTAAGTTTTAATTATGAGGAAAATCTTTTCTCCAATCAGATAAAAAAGACAGCTTATGAAATTTATGAATCCAAAGAATGGTCATGACTTCTGTTAATTTAAATCATAATGAAATATCTAAATATGATTTATACAAGGAAAAGTCACATTGATGATAAGTCTAAAGGACACATTAGAATTGTTTAAGCAATTCCTCGTGTATTCTGATAAGATGTTACTGTAGTATACCTTAGAACACTTCATATGGTTGCAGCCCTCGTTTTTTTGTATAGGAGATTTACAGTTAGGACAGGGTTTGGAGTTTGTGACCAGCCACAGACAGTTAGCGGCTGACTCAGTGTCCTTCTCTGTACCATCCACTGTAAACATGTAACATTTCATAATGTATCCTTACATTAAATCACTCCAAATATGTACATTTTAGCAGTAATCTTTACAGTTAACCAACTTATTTTTGCAGCAACTTCATTTCCATGTTCTCATGCCTAAGTGTAGTTACTTTCTCAAGGTGATTTAAGTTCACAATTTAGTCATAGTATCTATTCTGCACTTGCAAGTAGGTATTGATTGTAAGGTCATGTGTTTCCGAGAAAACAACATGAATTGTGCTCACAAAATAATGACGTCACAATGGATACCTACGTACAGGCAAGAGAGCTAATGTCATCTGCCATTTGGCAAACTGATATAAAGAAATAAGACTGTTTCATAATCCTGAAGCCTGTTTTGTGGATGTTAACTTCATTTGTTTTGTTTGATTTTACTTATTTTTCTTGGTGTATGAGTAACTTTGTTGTGAATTGTGACCTTGACTTACTTTGTTCAGGTTTGACCTCTGCGATCTTTTTGTACCATTTCGTCCAATTTTCACAGCTACAGGGCTCATGAGCTTCACCACCACAATCCCTAAAATCATCAGAATATTAACCAGGTCAGAAGCAAACCTTGATTCTGGTTAATGCCAAGAAGGGGAGATAGCTATATCTATTCTCAGATATGTAGAATATTCAAGTGAAATTAATATTATTATGCAATATATTTCTTTTAATATAACAATTTGAACCATACCAATAAAACGAAAATCCATTGACTGATAGCACTAATGAACTTTGGAATCAATACAGAGAGATGTTATAGTCTTGCCAAAAAGGGGAGATCATTCTCAGTTTTCAATATGTAAAATATTTTCAGTACTACCTATTAAGCCACAGAATTTATTTCATATATAACATAACAATGAGAAGAAAATGAAATTCATGGGTAGCAGCAATTAATTTTTTGAGTTCTGATAATCAGATATAAAATAATTTTGACTTTTTTTGCATCAAAATATGAATTGCTAATATATCTTTCCAGTGTCTCACTTCTAATTTTGGTATTAAATATATTTTACAGTTTAAATGTTTTCAGTGAAGCTAAATGTTCTGCAATGTAAACTTTCGCAAACAAATTCAAAAATATATCATTATCAGCACTAAAATTTAATTCCTTTCAAGCATTCCGTTGTAATAATCAACCTACAAAACAGTTACTGGATGACAAGTTCAAAAATATCTTCATTTACATAAATTTCTTAATGAAGAAACAAAGACACAATAATAAATCAGGAAGATATTATTTAAAGATGCTCCGTCGTCGACAGAGCATAAATAGCATTCATCATTTGAACAATAATTGGTGTTCAATCTTGTATATATATGTCTAATTAACACAAAAAATAGCATAAATTTTTTTCGAGACGCAATTAATTTTTTTTTTTTATATTTTCAATTTGAAGTAAATTTAGAAGCTCAACTTTTCAATGGTGGTAATGGTTTAAAGTAAGTAACTTTTGTAACTGATGAAAATTACTAAATCGTCTGCTCCTGTTTTTGATAGTGAAAGAAATACCAATTGTCAGCGGTGGAGCATCTTTAAATTAAAGCAGACATTTTCTACCTGGACCCATTGCGTCATTGAATAATACAGAGTTAGCTCCCTTGAAGGCAGGTATCGATTGTTATGTCATTATTTTGTTTATGCAATTTATGTCAATTTTTCCAAAAAGCATGACGATAACAAACAAATGACGTCACAATCAATACCTACACCGCAAGGACAGATAACTGACATATACAATAACTTTAACTATTTGTGTTGAATAGAAAACAGGGTTTTGAGAAATATCTTTGAATTTCTACGAAAACTATCGTAACTTACCAACAAAAATAATGTTTATTTCCACAGTCGACGGCTCGTGATGTATCGGCGGGGAGCTGGCGTGGCGTCTGGTTGTTACCGTCTAGTTCAGGTAATCTGACTGCCCGACCACATCCAGGAAACGGACACCACTTAATGCTGGGGTTACTGTCCACAAACGCCTACAGTAAATGTAATACAGTAGTGTTTCAATGTCTCTGGTTTGATTGGTTTAATGTCCTATTAACAGCCAGGGTCATAAAAGGACATGACAGGTTTAGATAGTGGAGGAAAGCCGGAGTACCCCGAGAAAAACCACTGACCTACAGTCAGTACATGGCAACTGCCCAATGTGAGATTCAAACTCTTGACGAAGAGGTTTCCACTGAATCAGGGTCCAGCACCATAAAATGTTCTCAAGAGATATTTTACTCAAACCTAATATATGTAAAATCATATACTTGATTAAAAAATCTGTCTGAGAATAGTTTTATGGTGCCAGGTCCAGAATTAAAAATTTCTTGCTTCATGGTAATAAGTTTCTACCCATACAAGAATAAAAGTTCAGATAATTATGTGAATCTAATAAAACTGCAATACTTCGTGTCTGACCTAACTGACCTACCTTGATGTCGAACTGAAGGTATCGCCGTGCCATCTCTCTGGAGACGATGTTCTCTATAATTTCTACTGGAACCAACTTTCCGCACTGAAACCCAGGACAGGTAATGTGATGGGCATCGCCTTCCTGGATCTTCAGGTTCAAATACCTAGAAATGGAAGCATTAGGTATTATCATCTCTGCATTATTTGTTTAATTAATTTGTAATTATTAAATATTAATCTTCTAAATGCATAGAAATTCTGGAAAAAAAATATCAATATTTCATAGTCATATTATATTATTTCTTTATGATATGTTTTGGTAGAAAATTCTAAAATGTTCATTGATTTCTTTATAATAAATACATATATGACAAAAAATATCAAATTATCATAATTTTATGTATTAATCTCAAGTTAAATTCAATTATTTATTGATGATCGTATCTGACTACACTCACTCTTTCCAGCAGCAGCGACAGAACTGATGTTTACAGGCCATGTGAACAGGTTCCTCCTCTAGAAGGAACGACTGTGTGCAGATATCGCACTGAAACAATAAGAATGTCCAATCAAATGAGATCTACAACACAACTACTTAAAGCAGAAACTTCATGCTTCTCACACACAATATCCAAAGAGTAATAACCAGATACACTGGTTTAAATTTAGTAATAACTCCATTTATAGGGAACATTGTAAAACCAAATATTGTTTATTCAACTCCCCTTTGTGTCGGGGTTCTGTGTAAGAAACTATAAAATCTGTTGAGTAGTTTAGGAGGAGTTCGCCTGACAAAGTTGTGTCTACAGACAGAAAGACAACCAGATTCCAGTATAATTAAGAATTTCCTTTGCTGCAAGCTCTATTAAAATACAACTTAATACTTGGGTTTTGGAGGGCTTTAAAGACAGGTTTGACTGTCATTATGTGTGAAGGAGCTCAAGGACCATTAAAACCAGGAAAATATTCTATAAGTAAGAATACAGGAAAGAAATTAAAGCGTGATACAGAGGACAAGATAACAAAGTGGAAAGAGGCAGGGAACAATGATGTATTAGCAAAGGAGATTATGGAAGCTTGGAAGTAATCACAACCATTAAGTTATGTGAGGCAGACTTAGTGCACCAAATGGGAGCATGTAAGTTTTTTAATAGGGTTATGTTATGTGAGGCATACAGACTTACCATGGTGTCGGGACTGGGAGGTTCTGAACTGACTGGACTGGTCAAGGACTCCTGGACTTGGGGTTGATCAGAAAACAGACTGGGGGGAGGGGTCACGCCTGACTTCTCACAGCAAGCTAACGGGTCGCTCATCCATGCCTCCAGTAGCATCTCGCGGGACCATTCTGCTCGGGCACAAACAGGGGACATGGGTTAAACACATGCTCAGGACAGGATCATTCCAACAATTGGGATGAATGTCAGGTACCAGGAATTTAATGTCGATCATTTACATATCAGATAGCTCTGGCTGATTTAGAAGCGGAGTTAGAATTGTGTGTACTGGCAGTTAAGGCAGCAGCAACATACCACAATTTACTACCACACCTAATTAAACCATCATTTTTAATTGTATTGCAATTCTTATTCAGAACTTTTCAAACTCAAAGATCACATTTTGAAATTCACTGAACTTGAATAACTAAGGCCCTGTTGATTTCGTGTTATAGTACTTCAAAGGTTAAAGATGCTCCAATGCCAACAGAGCATCATTTTAACAACAATTGGTGTTTAATCATGTATATATATATGTCTAATTGACATCAAAAATATTTCATTTTGCTTTTGGTTCATGCCCATGCGCAATCAGCACTGCATTTCATTTAGGACATAGTGCCACAGAAATTTTTCTGGGATGCAATTGATTATTTTAAATATTTTTATCTTCAAGTAAAATTTGAAGCTCAAACATTTCAGTGGTAGAAATGGTGTAAAGTAAGTAACTTTTGTTACTGAAGAAAAATACTAAATCATCTGCTCCTGTTTTTGATAGAGAAAAATTACCATTTTTCAATGGTGGAGCATCTTTAATCAAATGTAAATTAAAATATTTATATAAATAATGATATTGACTAATTCGTGTGTCATACAATATTAAATAATTATTACAAATTATTAACTGTTCCTTTACAGTTTGTTGCCAACTATATATCTTACATTCACTATGCAACATGTGCAAGCTTGATAATGGGAGCATCAGGTGATCACAAATAAACCTAAAATTCATAAATGTATATGAGACATGGAATAAATCAATTTCATATTTAGTAATGAAAAAGCCTCTGTCCTGTTTCTCCCTACTGTGATATTAACACATGAACTAGTGACATACTTTTGTTATCATTCCCCTAACAGCTTACCATGGTTCCGTAGAAGAGCGTCGGCTGTAAACAATGGCACACTGAGCATGTCAGCAGTCTCCACCAATAACTGGTCCTTAGCTTCCTGGAGATCCTGAGCCCGCAGTCCACTGTACTCCTGTACAAGTAAGTTCATCAATTTTGTACCAAAAAAACTTCAACAGTAACAGTTTGTAGAGGTGTTATTTTTTTGTTACCAATCATGCATGATATGTGAACAAATTTTCCAAGAATACTGTAAACAACCTTATTTTCTAAGCGACTTAATTTATGTTTTCGTTTCTAAGCGACTTAATTATGTTTTCGTTTCTAAGCAAATTAATTTATGTTTTTGTGCCTAGCTCCATTTTCAAGCCAATTTAATTTCAAGCTTTACACTTGTGTGGGTCAACTTTCCTTGTTATTTTCATTTGCTACAATTTTGCTGTAATTTTTTTCCCCATTTTTAACTACCCACAAAAAACATGAAATTCAATCAAAGGAGTTTACAGTGGAGGAAAAAGTGAAATGTTTGATCTGGTTATGATGTTTTGACTGCAGACGAATCAGACATGAAACAACTGTTAAAATCTCAAAATTCTTCAAATCTCTAATCTACTCCCAACAGGCATTACGAAAACACACAAATTTTCATATGGAAAGATTTCTTATTTCAATAGCACAGCTACATTTCTCTCTGACACCAAACTGATAAACAATTTTCCTTTGATGTGGTATATGAATATTTTTGAAAACTGGTATGTAGCAGTCTAACAAATATCCCAAAACAGATGAAGGCAGACATATAATGATATATATCCAAATGGAATCTTACCTCTGAATCCACGACCGGCAACATTTCTGATATCTGATCTTCAGTAGTATCATTCTATAATCAACAATACAACATTATGAGACATTGTATCATATCTACACACACTGATATTTGTAACATGAATACAGTTGAATCATGTTAAACTAACATTTTTTTTTTTAAATATTAAATTATTTGTTAGTCTTTAACAAACTAAACCAATAAACTTAAATGCACATTTTAACAATCATCTGGGTAGATGTGTGTTCACAATGTTTTACTGTATGTGATCCCCCCCCCCCCGAAATTAAGGCTTTTTGAGTTATAATTAATAATAAATATGTTCAATCCTATAAAATCTTTATAGAAATGTGAAGTTTACCTTGCCAACTAGCCGAAACGTCCAAGAAACTTTGAATACTTTTGATAAAACCTCATAATTATATACATGTATTAAGAAGTACAGATACATTTAAGAAGTCATTATATACAGTAAAACCCCGTTATATCGCCACTTCCTGTTTTCCTAGATTTTGGCGATATATCGAGTTTGACGGTATATCGGATTTGTCGTTGAAATCTTAATTAGGCCTAATTATATGTAGTCCTCCGGTGACGTACTGAAAAAGACTTTCTAGTCAGTCTGTGTAATGTACGGTCACTTCGTATTTTGTAATATGAATGGTTCCAAAATCAAAGTAATTTTGATAGTAGTCTTTCGATAAGTTTGGTTTGTTTATTTTTTACGTCCTATTAACAGCCAGGGTCATGTAAGGACGTGCCAGGTTTGTTGGTGGAGGAAAGCCGGAGTACCCGGAGAAAAACCACCGACCAGCGGTCAGTACCTGGCAACTGCCCCACATGGGATTCGAACCCGCATCCCAGAGGTGGAGGGCTTGTGGTAATATGTCGAGACATCTTAACCACTCGGCCACCGCGGCCCTTTCGATAAGTACATCAGCTTTATGTGTGTAAATACGAAAACCGAACTCGTTTGTGTTACCAAGTATCGTGTCGTAATTGCCTGCTAGCTGGGATTTTCTCGGTTACATGATATTTTTATAACGGGAAATCCCACCCGGAAACAAAGAATAGAAGTTCTGAACAAGCGCAGTGCGGTCATGACCTTACTTCCATGCACATGTCTGCGAAAACGGCACTCAGACGACGATTTGATATTACTAATAAATGGCGGATTCTTCTGCACGTACGTAATATTTCTATCGCTCCTGAAATTGCTAGTTGTATTTTTTGGTTCAATATAAACGAACGGCGATATCAGGCGAGAAACAGACTTGTGGGTTCCTTTTTGTCATTAAACAACTAACGTTAATAGTATGTAAAACACATGTACAGAAGTGAGTTTTATTCACCACAACTTGCGACACCTACCTGTAAAACAATAACCAGGGTGTACCCATATTGATAGTTGATTTCACTGTGTACACACGGTCATACAAGTGGCCATAGTGTGTGTAGCTGATTACCTGTCAGTTGAGCACCTTAAGAAAACATGTTTCCCTATCAACAGAATTTGGCGATATTAACAAGGTCATTATAGTGTTATTTTAATCATTTGTTCTGCGAATGTGATGGCGGATGGCGGTAGGCAGGTTTGGCAGTATAACAGGAGTATTTGTATGGAGGGAAATCTGTTCTGAATAAATTCATGGAGATAAGCGGGTTTGGCGGTAAAACGGGTGGCGATATAACAGGGTTTTACTGTACATGCAAGTTGACTCAATAAATTCTTACAGTAAATATGTATATTTAAAGATACCAAAACGATCTAAGTGAAGTAAAATTTACTATTGATTAGTTCCACCTTCCGGTAATTGTGATGTCATATTTTTATGTGACTTTGTAACTTCACAATCACTAGACTATATGTAGGACTAATTGACAGTAAGTCATATTTTACCTGTGTTGTTTTGGTATCTGGAAACCCACGTATTTGGCTTTATCAGAGTAACCTGGTCATAACTTACATCAGAAAACACCATCTTGGATTCCAGGTATGTCGCTATTTCTGTGTGAGAGTTCCTCTCTGCAGAATCACATGGTGTTAACTGGTCTTTGTTTTCCGTGAACAAGGGAGCACCATGTGCCACCAACATCTGAAAATGGAAAAAATGAAATCTAATGTAGATATTTTGTCTTTAAGATTACATACTATAAGCTTTATGTAAAACGTTAGGACACAAATTAAAGGAACCAGAATTATCTGTTTTATAGGAAATGTGTGAATCATTTTAATGAGATAATTAAAGCAACAATAAAATAGCCTTAAGTTGATTTAATACTATAGACAATAGACAATGTTTATTAAACCAATCAAGGTCCCGCACGGGGCATTTACATAAAAAAAATTTATGATTACATAAGTAGACATCATACAGGACAACTTTTAAAGTGAAAACGCACTTATATGACTAAGTGATTTATAACTAGATAACTATAAAGGTTATATAATAGTAGATATACAACCAACAGTAGATAGATAGTTAAAATGTATACAATTTGATAGTTAGCTTCCTAACTGTTAGCGACAACGAGAAGTGGCTGTGTCGTTTCAGTGGGAAATTGAGTTATATAATTACCGAGGAAGGTTCTGTGAAATAAAATCAGACAGAGGCACGAGGATACTCATGTTTTCGTTGTTCATGAGCCATATAAATTGCCATATAAGTTATGTATGAAGTCTTAGAAAATGGAATTGACTGATGATGTAAGATTTACCTTAAATCAGGGACCTAGAAGATGAACCAAAACACATTGCAGGATGTTGGTTCTTAGGAATTTCTTCTTAGGGAGACTTTCCATTTGTTTATTAATGCCGGGAGGTGTGGGGTTGGTTCAGAGTGGGTATGGGTGTTTTTAGATGGATAGGGGTGGGGATGGGGTGTTTTTAGAGGGTATAAGGGTGTGCGATTGGAGCATGGTCTATAAAGATAAATATGATGTATAATATAGAATTCCTTGAACACAATTGTTAGCTGATGATTTTCTGTACATACCTCTACACATCTCTTCAGTCCTGAGGCGGCGGCATAGTGTAGAGCCGTATTCAATTCCTGAAGACACATAAAGACATTTTATTACATCTTCATGATCAGTAGTTTCAGTAGATTTTTTAGGCAAATCGAGAACACTGATTTTCAGATTTTCAGATTTCAACAAAGCACTAGCCAGGAAATATAAATAATTATAGAAAATTTTTACGTTGAATATGATTTTAAAGATGTTTCAACAACTTGGATTTTTATACTTTTTATTTATGAATAAGTATGACTCAGCACAAAGTAGCTGAACTTTTGACAAAAGGGCTAAATCCTCTCAATTTTACTCATTTTGGAATAATTCAAATCAATTCATGACCTCAATATGTCCAGATTTCATAAAGAAATGAACTGATTATTGATTTAAACTAAATACCTTATTAACAAGAAAATCAAATCTGTACAAAACAAATCATCTATCAGTAAATAAGTCCTACCTCATCCTGAGCCGCTAAGTCGATCTTCTCCACCTCTGAGTTCTTCAGTGTAGCACCTCTCCAGTTAAGTAACATCTGTAGACACTCTGCCCGTTTACGTAGTACAGGGTAACACTGAGCGTGGCACGGCTTCTCCATAGAGACACAGTGTAGACATGTCTCTTTACGACCATTAGTCTTGTTGGGGTTCCCTCCTAACTCTCGCAAAAATATCCTGTAATACAAGAGTGCCCTATCTCATATAACATCCTACAATACAAGTTTTATGCCTCTTGTAAAAATATATAACAATACAAATTTTCCCTCAACTCTCTCATTCATAAAAATATTCTACAATTCTAGTTTGCCCTCTCTCGTAACAATATCCTAAACTATCTTTTTTCACCCTCTCATATACAAATTTCCTTTGCTAATCTGCTTCATTCTCATTCATTAAAATACTGTTTTTGTTACTTTTTTGATCATCAAATGAAAAATGACAAAGATTAATCTAACTAGACCTTTCATCAGAACCCAGGATCTTCTAATAATGAAAACAATTGAAATAATTTTAAGAGGTCTAGGACTTTTTACTTCTGGTGAGACCGAGACTCAGAGATTGTCTTAAAGATGATATATAGTGCTTAACCCAAAAAGCGCTCTTGTCCCTATAAACGCCCTTCCCCCTTTTTGAGGGTTTAATTTCACTTACTTTGAATTAAATACAGACTGATACAATGAAATCTGCGTAGGTTTAATTTCTCTATCTAATTTATTTTGCAAATTGTTTAATGTTTCAATAAATATGTGAAATGTAGGTTCAAATTAGATTCTATAATGTGCCTCTTCGTGTTTTCAATTTTAAGCGCCTGGACACTTACTGAGTAGAATATGGTGAGAAAAATCATGAGTAGAAAGTATACATACCGTAACAGACTCTTCATGCCATGCCGTGCTGAATAATGCAATGGCGTTTCATGCTGATGTGAGTCGCCATAAGAACAGTTTGGATCTAGGGCTTTCCGTAACTCGCTATGACTGTTATACAGATTCAGGGCCGCTACCTCATCTCCATTACTAAGGTGTTTTCGGAACTTTGATGATGTGCTTCCCATCGTACTGGCATAAAAACACTATAGCTCTGGGTCCAAATAGCAGGCTTAGAAATTACAAATCTGAAATTGAAAATGATGTTTTGAAATAAACTGCATAGATCTATTAATGAATAAACATCCAACACAAAAAAAATCAATCTGTTTCAATATTCCAAATATTTTGAGTTAGTGTATTGTGCTTAACTGGCAGTATAATGTATGTACATAAATATCTGTATCTGGGGAAAAGGTTACTTTTCATGACCTAGCTCTAACATTGCAAAATGTCAGGGGGGAAAAGGCGCCCTTTGACTTTAACTTGTCTCTTGGCTTGCACATACAGTAAATTGTATGAGTCATTTCACATTATTTTTTTTTGTGTGTGACAAATTATATCATGATCTTATATTATCCTAATATTAGTGATGCTCCACCACTGAGCTTAAATGATACTAATCATCTGAACAATATTTTTTTTTCAAAATGCATTTGATTATTTTCAAGATTTTTATCTTGAAGTACAATTAGAAGCTCAAACTTTTCAGTGGTGGTAATGGTGTAAAGTAAGAATTAAGATTTGTAACTGAGGAAAAGCGCTTATACCTCTAGATCTTCTCCTGGTTTTTGATAGAGAAAAATACTTTTTATCAGCAGTGGAGCATCTTTTAATAAATAATTTTCAACACATGAAATACATTTTGCAAAATATGTACATTGCATCACACCTGCAGGTTTGATTTACATGAACAACTGCTTCACATATAATTTTCATCCTATAATAATAAAAAATAATAATAGATGGGATGTCCGCTGATATCTAGTGGTCATAATTAAGCTGTAGATCTTTCATCTATCCCACTGATTCAAAAGATAGTGAAGCAAAAACTCACTGTCTTTGCAGGTGAATCATCAAAAACATTATATAATACAGGGTTCCCACTATTTTTTAGACCAGAATTCAAAGCTTTTTCAACAATTTTTCAAGGACAGTAAGTGAAATTCAAGTAATATCTTGACACTTTCAGATACCTTTCACAAGTTGTGTCCTTATTTTTTAAGAGTAATGCAACTTGAATGATGCTGACTATATCTATTCCAACATAAAACCACTTTCATTATGAAAGAAAACAATGTATAAACTATATACTAACATTGGTTTGTTTGTGTAGCTTCCTTCATGCCTCTCATGTTAAGAGTTATATAAACAAGCTTATTGCTGATTGGACACAGTTTAATAAATTAAAGCAAGTAATAAAATTCAAGGCTTTATCAAGGTATTTCAATTTTTCCTTGTTTCTCAAGTTTTTTCCCTATCGTGAATTTGTATTTCAATTTCCTACACCTTTTCCAGTTTTCAAGGTTGCGTGGGAACCCTGATTATAACAGCGGTGAGCAGTAACATTTTAAAACTGCCACCAATTGCAAGAAGGTAATTTCACTATACAGCACCTAGGATCGAACAGATTGTTGCATAAATAGTAAATACCCATTAGCTAGTGCACAGAGCATAAAAAAAAGTCAAAAACTTTGTGTCCTGATGATCAAAACCTCAGTAAAGGTGAAACCGATTGGCAATAAAAGATACACCAATGAGATCTCCTTCGCCTGATGTGATTAAACCTACCTATGAAGTCTGTAACAGTTACACATATATAGGCCTAAGCTTTAAGTCACACATGAATTTCATACTGCATAATTCAGAGCCCTGCAGTTTTTTTTCTTCTCTCTTTCCATTGCATATCCATGAAAAACTATAAGCTCTGATATCAGACAGTACACAGTTACACTTAAATAAATACATGTTCCTGATCATTACCAATATGGTATTTCGAAACAGATCCTTTTTTAGAATTATTATTACAAACACCTGACTTCTTATATGTCAAAAAGGCCGAATAACAAATAATGTTCTAGTTTTTTCTCAGAATACACAATGGTCAATTTTAGACTTGAAATTAATCATTTTGTGAGTCTGATGACACAAAATGACATGCAAAAAACAGCGTAAAGAGCACACAATGAAGTGTAGAACTTTAAAGAGACAAAGTTGTCTGAAAACAGCTGATAACTAGCTGGAATATATTTTCTTCAAAATGTCAAATAAATTATAATTTGAATGTGACCGAAACGTCTGGCTTGTGGCGCATGTCATTGTATTTTAATGTCATTCATACATAGATTTCCCATTGTCTGAGTTGACTCACCCAACACGTTTAATAAGTCGACAATCTAACCAGAGAATAAATAATGATCGATAATTTGCTCGTTACAAAATCAATACCGAACCACATCTATACGCCATACCTGTATTGTCCTGTTGGACCCCAGGGCTACCACCGTCTGGTCCGATAGATAATACCTATCACCGTAAACAATACAACCGTCTAGACAAAACCATTCATTCCAGACGGACGGAAAATTTGGGCCACGGGCATAGATATCGAATACCTGTTGTATAAAAACGAATATATATTACCATCTCGCTGAAATATTGTGTATATTCACACGAACTAATGTAGGCAGATCCTAAGTCTTCCATCTCTGCCCGTTTTTCGGTTGTGAAGTCGTCATTCTTTTGACAGAACGGTGTTTTTCTCGTCTGTTTTTGTTAGTCGTGTGGCTAGACGGGAATATAGGTAATTCCCAGAATGCGCCACTGTCTATTTCCTTCCGGAATTCTATTTCCGGTAATATGTAAACACACACAGCTGTTTGCAGCTGTATCCAACATGGTCAGCTACATGATGCACATGTAGGATCGAAACACAGATTTTCCCTCGAAATGTATTTTTTTTTAAATTTTAGAATACCAAAATCGCGGCATAACTATGCACATGCATGTAATCAAACAAAAGGGAACTTTTCCTTGGAAATGTTTTATATTGAATTTTTCGCTTTCTCTGTGTTTTAACGTTAGACACGACGTGTAAGAAAATTAGACACTTGAAAATGAAAATTAAGGGGAAATAAAAGAAAGTAAGAGAAAAAACAACACAAGAAAATAGTTATTTTGATATTTTTTTCCCATATAACTGATGTGATGACACCGTATTTATATACTTTATATACAACAACATAAAAACACACAAACACATTTCAAAAGGAAACATTTATACATATTTATTTTTCTGAAAAAAAATAATTAGACACGAAAGGTCAAATAATGCCGTGTCTGAAACATTTCATCATCCCAAATTTCTGGATTTTTTTTTTTATTTATTATTAATGAAATAATGAACTTTTCCATATAACCATAAATGTATACCGGAATATTTACATCAATATAACATTAAAAAACTGTTTGAAAAAATCTATAAGCTTAAAACCAATAACAATAACAATATATAAATATTTTTTGCATTTATTTTATATCCTATAATCCTTAGGTTTATATTCAGATATAGAATTGTAGTTGCCTCCCTTCCTTCGTCTCGTACATGTAGCCTCTAGAAGTACGGCAGTTATATATTATATAAATAATATTTTACAATAATTATAATTTTCATTTCAATCAACGTATTTTAACTAAACATAACGTGATAGTTTGTATAAAAGATTAAAAATGAAAAAAATAATATTACAAATACACGTGTAATGTTTTGTAGGATGAATATTTTGAAATTTAAAATTAAATTATTTTCCGAGAAAATTATTTTTTTGTATAGATCCCGTGAATGCAATGTGTTGATGTGTGTGAATCTCTGTGTGTTTCGGGAGACTGCGATACATGTTTATTCGTGGTCTGTCTCCTTGTCATAGTTGAACCCTTGCCTTTTTATATTGCTATCTAAATGAAGCATGCCCTACCCGCTCATGCTATACTGACAACGAACCGCGGGCGAACCAGTTGCCCCACTTTTTTATGCTGAGCGCTAAGCAGGATCAGAAACGACCACATTTATAGACTTTGGTGTGGCTCGACCAGGGGGCAGAACCCAGCGCCATCATATAACAGGGGCGGACGATCAACTTTATGCCAAAAGCAAGGCGGTTTCAAGGTCGACATAAGAAAGAAGAAAGTCTGTTAGGAAAACACAACACTATAAAATAAAACAGTCCCAAAACTCTCAAGCATGCACCACACGTAAATATATACATACTTACTTACTTACTTATATATATACACAGGGGCGCAGTCAGAGCACATGGATCTGAGAATTAGTTACAGTTTATATAATTTTGGACCCACCAGAGTGCCCCAAGACCATTTTTAGACGTTTTTGAGGTCTAGTAACTAATTCTCAGATCCAACCACATCTAGACCTCTAAAACGTCTAAAATGGTCTTAGAGCACTCAAGTGGGTCCATTATTTAAACTGTAACCAATTCTCAGATCCATTTGAGTCAGAGTTGAAGCAATTTGGATACAATGTTTATTCCTTGCCGAATCCCCTCCAAAGTTATTTGTCCCGGAACTGTTCAAACAACCCAGGGAATTGGTTCAAATTTTTGCCAATCGACTTTTTATATATTTTACAATGAGGCAGTATCAAGTCTTAAGAAATACTGAATATCAGAATTCCCGTCCCGGCATTTCTGGACACTTTTAGTCTTGTAGGTGAATTCAGAATATAATTCAATACGCTCATTAGCATTTCATATCACAAATATTGTGGGATATCCAACAACAGTGATGATAAATTCAGTAATAATTTCAAATTTGTCTATACATTACACATCGTACGACTGCATTGTTTTACTCATTTACCATTCTTTCTCTCTCTCCCTTCTAACTCTCACCATCAGACAGCGTCTCTCTGGCTACCAGCTCAAACTTGTACCGATTCAGCACCACCCTATCATATTTAAAAAAAAGCAAAACAAAAACCCCGGGTCTCCCATGGAAAAAATCGCTGGTAGCTGTACATTTTTATCCTTTGAGAGGTACCTAGTACATATATTACCATATTAGGGTTCTCCGATCCACCCACCAACGAATGGTACAGACAAACGTAGATGTAAGTGTGGTATTACGTAGTACACCGTATTACTCGACATTTGCACCAGGACAAGCATACGGGAAGGCCAATCAGATCAGGGGGAGCTTTGATTACACATTGGTACGTTATGCACCTGTGTTTGAAAGAAGAAAGGAACATACCACCAGAATTGAGCTTCATTATATATACATGTAGCAACTAAAACCGATCTTTCTAAATATTACTATTAATACCAATTGATACTTTCTTGATCCTTAAATGTAATTTACCATTCACAACATATAATCTGTGTAAAATGTCTTATGATATGGACATACTGGAGCATCCATAATTGTTTAATGAAATTAAATGTATAGCGGTACCATATCGTATGCCTTGCTGATTCCCTGCCGAACCCAGGTACCCCCTCCTTGCTCTAGAGATTAAAAAAATGTACTTGGTAATTACTTGCTTGCGTTCATAAAATGTCATCTGTATTAAAATGGATCATTACAATTCCATTTCTTGACAATTTTAATTTACACTTGTAACATGGTTATCATTCATTTGGCCTTTATATGTAAAATTGTGGAGAAAATCCACGACTCTCGAATATTGCAACACCAGAGTTGCCAAACGTTTTAGATTTAACATATTTTATTGCAAATATATACAAAAGGATTGGGTACAAGTTTTATGCAACTTATATTGCCAGCCTTTCCAAAATACAGAACGAATACAAACATGATATGCAAAGTAATGAAATATAATAAATATGATTTAATAGTAAATAAGAACACTTTGGAGAGAGAGAGAGAGAGAGGGGGGGGGGAAGGAGAAAATACAATGTCCTAAAATTGTAATACTAAATCGACTTAATTAATAAATAATAATTTGCGGCAACAGTTGGACTAATTATCTCGTTCTTTGCCTTCCCTCTAAAAGAATGTCCATCACACTCCTAAAATCTTTCTCCTAGAATGTTGCAATACCATAGTTGCCAAACGTTTGCATATGTACTACATATAGTTATATCAATACACTACAGTTGGATTTACTGTTACATTAGAATGTCATAATAACGCTAACGTATGATATTCAATAGCATTTTAACATATCTACATCAGTATAATGAAGTCAAGAAATGAATCAGCAGGGAATGGTATACTCTGTACTCATTATTTGGAGACATTTTGTGACGATCAGTGTATAACTTTCAGCGGATGCATTCAATTTGTCATTTTCAACAGTTTTAAAATATTTACACTTTTAATCCTCGATTCATGTTTATTTTGATGAAAGTACTTTTACAATTGTTAACAGTGTTTAGCCGAGCCCCTTAATGACATCAACTGTCGATGGGTCGTAAATTAAATCACAAGCAAATAAAACAATAAGCTTTTAGTTTTCTAGCGTGCAAATCACTTTTATTTATGAATTAACTTCTTACAAATTTGCTTCGTGTAATCCATGGCGTCACTACGAAGAACGACGTCATTTTTTGAGTTATGGTCGAATCGCGTAGAAGTAATGTTTGAACAAATAAGTATGAACAATGGAACCGAAGTTTATGGCAGCTGTA
This sequence comes from Argopecten irradians, assembly GCF_041381155.1. Lineage (NCBI taxonomy): Eukaryota > Metazoa > Mollusca > Bivalvia > Pectinida > Pectinidae > Argopecten > Argopecten irradians. The sequence continues at coordinate 18,564,698 of NC_091149.1, read as the reverse complement.
CATTATTGATTTGACCCCGTATGCCTAATGGGTGTGTGAGGTCGCAGCGAGTACAATGTCGGTCGTCGGTACAACATGATTTTAATGATGGTATTATCGTAAAATGAGTGGTAATTTCCACTATTTAATATGTTACATAGACGAACTTCGCGTATTCAAGGTCCATTCATTATTAAAAGATTTGAGATACAGTGTAACTTGTGACTACAGACCACCACCAAGGGTCAAGAATCACTTTTTAGCTCAGCGGTTGTTGCACATGTCAAAATCTGTTAGAAATACGCCGTTTTAACTGAGACCATTTTAAAAAGTGGTTTAATTAAACAGATCTATATACAGAGGTACTCACTATGTAAGGTTTAGGGTACAGAACTGGAAAATTCACATTATATTTTTTTAATTAAAAATAATCAATTTTCTTTGTTTTACACTAAATTTAATTGTCTGATCGGCTCTATTATTTTTTTCTGTATCTATAGGAAAAATGTCCTAGAATGGCCCAAAAACCCGACGTTATCGTGACGCCATAACAGCGACATTGACATTTGCATATTGATTTGGGAAAGAATAATTCCATGAAAAATCAATGGAATCAAACATTAAATGTCCTTTTTCATTAAGTAATCTCAAAAAAGTAATTATAAACATCGATGTCATTATTGTCTATCATTTCAACGGGTGTTTTTGCGAACTTTTATGAGAATCTGTTACTCATTTTTTTTATTTCATTACACGTTTTTATGTGAAAGGTCATGAAGCGTACATAGAGATCATCCTATTTCACCATGATAATAATATCTCTATTATCGTCAAATTAGTGGCGGTAATTTTCACAATCGGATGCAGGGATTTGGTGACTATACTCCTATCATGTTGTTATCTTCAGCTGTCCATTGACACTCCCGACGAAGGTAATTAATCCCACACACTTACCACAACATTATCGCAATCCATGTTCAATTACTATAGGAAAATTATCTAGATTCATCATATCAAAATTGTAATTTTCACTTTACGGATTTTTTAATTTGCATGTCAGACTCAAAATAAGGTTAAGTACATTTATAACGAACTCGTCCAATCTCAAAATACAGTTTTTTTCACTACATTTATAACGAATTCGTCCAATCTCAATATACAGTTTTTTCACTACATTTATAACGAACTCGTCCAATCTCAAAATACAGTTTTTTCACTACATTTATAACGAACTCGTCCAATCTCAAAATACATTTTTTTCACTACATTTATAACGAACTCGTCCAATCTCAAAATACAGTTTTTTCACTACATTTATAACGAACTCGTCCAATCTCAAAATACAGTTTTTTTCACTACATTTATAACGAACTCGTCCAATCTCAAAATACAGTTTTTTCACTACATTTATAACGAACTCGTCCAATCTCAAAATACAGTTTTTTCACTACATTTATAACGAACTCGTCCAATCTCAAAATACAGTTTTTTTCACAACATTTATAACGAACTCGTCCAATCTCAAAATACAGTTTTTTCACTACATTTATAACGAACTCGTCCAATCTCAAAATACAGTTTTTTCACTACATTTATAACGAACTCGTCCAATCTCAAAATACAGTTTTTTCACTACATTTATAACGAACTCGTCCAATCTCAAAATACAGTTTTTTCACTACATTTATAACGAACTCGTCCAATCTCAAAATACAGTTTTTTTCACTACATTTATAACGAACTCGTCCAATCTCAAAATACAGTTTTTTCACTACATTTATAACGAACTCGTCCAATCTCAAAATACAGTTTTTTCACTACATTTATAACGAACTCGTCCAATCTCAAAATACAATTTTTTTTCACTACATTTATAACGAACTCGTCCAATCTCAAAATACAGTTTTTTCACTACATTTATAACGAACTCGTCCAATCTCAAAATACAATTTTTTCACTACATTTATAACGAACTCGTCCAATCTCAAAATACAGTGTTTTCACTGCATTTATAACGAACTCGTCCAATCTCAATATACAGTTTGTATAGTTGCTAATGTTCACGAAGGTTTTAATTTCGCGAAACTCGCGGATTTATCTCTGAAATTCGCAATTTTGTTTTAATACATCGCGAAATTATCAAAATTAAGCTTTAACATATTACAGCCTGTCGGATAAATAACGCTTTCAAATCCTACAAAGATAATTCATGAAAATAATCAATTGCGAATAAGTTTCAAAGAGTGAATCGCGAACTTTTACACCTGCGATATTTTGTAACAACTATATAGAGTAGAGTATATAAAGACACTAGTGTGGGTAAGAGCCATCGATCGCGAATTTGTGTATTCGCAAATATGTTGATAAAACGAAGACGCAAAAATTTGTATCCGCGAAAATAGAATGGCCTGCAGTAACTATCCCCAACATGTACGATGATCTATGAGAAAAAATGCACGAATAAAATATTAATCATCTGATTATCACTTGAACTAAGCCTGTGAAAATTTCAAAAATGCGCTGATGTGTAATTCGCGTTTTCTGTTTAACATTCTACAAATCAAGGTTTCACGACCACAATATAACCGGCTAACCGGAGTACACTTTAAATAGAAGCCAGTAAAAATCAGGCCTGATTTACTACCATATCGTCCCTGTATCTTATTCATCCATTTAGTGAATTGAGCGTAGAAATATCAGTCTAGATAACCTTTGCGATAATAATGCATTTAGGCTTTGTATGTCAATTTCCGACACATAACACATTAAATCTACAACGTATCCGTGTTTACTGGGATAACGTTTGAATATTATTTTAGAAATGGCAGGTTAAATTGATTGAAAATAAAAATTAAACGTCAAATGGGATTAAATTGAGCGAAAACAACATGCGAGTGTCTACAGTGGTAAAAAATTCTGACAAAACACATATCGTCAATGTGACAAATGACACGTTGATGATTGAAATTTGGATTGCCGCATATTCCGAACATATCATAAATCTTCCAAAAAAAATAAAATCAATAATAATAATCAAATTCATTGTTGAATCATCATCAATGATATGTAATAATAACAAATCAAGAACTCTAGACGTGATACATTTTAGGCACGTAAATAGATTTACAACATTGAAATTACCATTATTTCCAACTTTGAAATGCCATAAAAACATCGTCATTTTAGTGATTGTAACACCAAAAAACCTACCGACGGAAGTTGACGTTATTTTAGACGTATTATACGCGTAGCCTCTCTGCACCAGTCGCAAAGACCTTCAACTTGTTATTGTCAATAGATCTTAACGTATTTTTTTACTGCTATATATACCTACAAACTCGATATTAACTTTCCCACTGAATATTTAAGCTTCCTGCATTAACAGTATACTGCGTTCTTAAATATAAAAACACTCGTTTTAGGAAATTCTAAAATTGTTTGTTTGTGATCTAGATGCATATGGGTCAGGAAAGTAATACCAACGGCTGTTTTCTATATAACACTGAATCTTTACAGACATACGTCTGTAGGATACAAATTACTTAAAGTAGTAAATATGGGGAAAGGAAGTAATTCTAACAGTGTGGACAAAATATTGTCGAATGATCGAGGCGATTTGTTCCTTTGTCTTCACAAGAGCTTTCAAGACAAAGGGTCGGATTGCCTCGAACATTCGACAATATTTTTTCCACACTGTTAGAATTACTTCCCTCGAACATTCGACAATGTTTTGTTCACACTATTAGAATTACTTCTTTTAACAGTGCGGATAAAATATTGTCGAATGTTCGAGGCGATCTCTCCCTTTGTCAAGACAAACTGACAGATCGGCTCTAACATTCGACAGTACTTTGTCCACACTGATTGAATAACTTCTTTGCCCTATAAATAGATGTATATATAGATGTGTAAGTATGCATGTACTGTCGATAATAAATCCAAAGTGTCAGATATACAAGCCGCATGGTTACTCTAAACACAAAATTATTTTAGATAGAAACATAACACATGTGTGCTATAAAGTGAACGGATATACTGCAATACGATTTAAATTCAAGGAGTCAAACGTTTACGGTTTACTATACAAGTCCTTTTTGCAGATATTGAGTTTCGCTGTTCACTCACTCCTAGAATTCTTAGATCTTTTTTTCTGAGGTCCGTCGATGTAGTTCTGAATGTTTACTTTTCGAGGTCTTCAGTGAAAAGGCAAGTATAGCGAAAATATACCACTCACGAAAATTTACTTTATTAAAGTAATTTATTACTTTGTAAGCTGTAGTATTTGATAGGGAGCCGCGCGCGTAGAAGGTGCGATTACCCTTGGAAAATAGTTTGTTATTTACCTAATACGGAAAAATAATGGGTCTAAAATAAACTTGTATCGCTGATTGACGATCAAAAACGGAACTCTTTTATTTAACAATCGCACGCGTGAGGTCAAGGCCGCGGGTAAGTTCACAGGGTCACAGATGACAGTCACTACAAAATCACGTGACGTCATTTTAATCAATAGAAATACAAAGTTCTTGTTTGAGGCGGGATAAAGGGGATTTTATAGCGTCTCAATAACATTAACATTCATCGCCTTTGACGATCTTGACGACAATAGAATCTGATTACTGTAAATTAACCCATTTTTGCGATGAGTTATTTTCACATTTGTATACCACATGATATTTTCATCGCGATTTAATTTCGCGATTTAATTGTTAGAGATGCTCCACGCCGATAGAGCATAAACGATACCCATCGTTTGAACAAAAAAAACTGATTTTAAATCGTGTTTATATATGTATATATCAAATTAACACAAAAATGCATATAAAATGATTCATTTTGCTTTTGGTGCATGTGCAATAAGTACTTAATTCTATATAAAACATAGTGCCATGGGATTTCATCGGTACTCAATTAATTATTTTTATAATTTTATGTTAAAAATAAAGTAAGAAGTTCAATGGCGATAATGATGTAAAAGAAGTAACATTATTTTGTAACCGGAGAAAAAATATTAATTCGTTTGCTCCTATTTCTGATAGAGAAAAATACAATTGTCGGCGAAGGAGCATCTTCAAATAAAACTGTTAGTTACTTGTAGCTGAAACATTTTCAAGATGACTTATTTTCTCGAATTTTAAATGTATGTGAAATACTAGGACTAAAATCGCACGCGAAAATTAGATAGCATACAGTATTGATTACCGAACCATCTGGGACATAGATAGGCTGGGATAAATATTTGGGCACATACTATAAACAACTTGAAAATGGAGTCCGATTATTTTCCGCAAATTTTGCGAGCGATAAAAAATCGCGGAAATAAATTGCATCAAAATGTTTCAAAATCATAGAACTTAAGATGTCGCGATATCGAAGTGAAAATCTACCTGTCTTTGAAAACGCAAAATCGACTAGTCACAAAATATTTCGCTTTAAAGTATACCAGAGAGTATTGGAGTTTGAATCTTAATTCCTGGAGCAAGGCCAGCTGGAGCAGGATCAGGAACAAATGTGAATGGGCGGCATTAGATGTTGTAACCATCGGTTGCTCGAGTATTATTGATTGAAGTGTTTGAAAAGCCCAATATGTCGTAATGATTTTACTTTCGAAAACACCCACATGTATCCATCATCCCTCTCAGATCCAGGGCCCGTTTGGTCATGGAAACTAAGCAATTTCACACAGCACACTCGTGGACGTTTAAACCTTCTTGTGTGTCCTTGCATTTCCGTTTGCCATTTGGTGAGCAATTGGATTGAGTTTAGTACAGGAAACTTCATTCGGCAATTGCATGATTGTTATTGCCTAACTATTTTGGTCTAACATGGACGCTTTTCATCATCGCATTGTTAACTTAACCATGGCCTGGGTGTTTATATTGACGGTGTACTGTAATTAACGAGGTCTATATTGATAAAAGTAGAAACTTGGAACACCCGGACTCCAAGCATCGCAATATTGTCACGTATTTCACAATACCAGCACCACAACGTCATGCGTTAATGATTCATTAAGAACACGTATTTCACAGTGAATGAATAAATGTCAGGAAATTTCTCTCAGTTTCGTGAAAGGGATGGACCCCCACTCACAAACAACGTGACATCAACTGAACGTAGGTTATCTAAATCACTGTTTAGTGTGTCATCAGGTCGAGATAATGCAACTGAAATACGAGAATTTCGTTATCCAAGGGGAGTGGAGTTGATATATCAGACAAGATCAAAATGTCCGTTTTTAACAGTGACGTTTATGCGTGAATATTTTACACCAGATTGCGGTAGCCCCTGTATACTATTTCAAAACGTGATACGCGTTCTAGCTTGGTATCAACACAAAGTACAAGGAAATCATTATATAAAATAAACCAGTTTTGCACTTATGTATTATAGAGTATTTCCGGTATTATCATACGATCTGGGCTTAGTCTTATCAAGTTGAAATCAAGCTAGTCATTTAAAAAAATATGTAAATAAATAAATAACAAAAAAAATAAACAAACAATATCAATTCACAATAAAAGAAAATAACACATAAAACAAAATTATGTCGTTATTTATTCCTTTCAGCAAGGCAATGTTTGGGAATAATATAGATTTTTATCTGATGCAGCGAAGAAGATATAAGAAATTTACATATTCAGCGATGACCTTTAGATCGGCCTTGGTTCCTTTATCTTTGTTACTTTCAATTTGAACTATGACCTTAATCCGGCCTTTTTTAAAATGGTAATATTATTCTACAGTAAAAGAAATTCAAAGTCAAATTATAACTTCAAAACAAATGTCATCTCAACATATTACTTCTGGATGACATATTTATCTATGAAATCATGAAATTGCTAATCCAGTTAAAATAATATATATATTTTAGTCACATGTTTGCCTAATTCAAAGTGGAAGAGGGTCTTGCTACAGGAATAATTCCGTAATCATGTGTTCCTACAAATATTACAGTTAAAGTAAAGTGAAGAAATTCATACAAAATAAAAAACATTTTTCTTCCGCTCTGTGTTGTAGGTAGGACGTGAGAATCGCTCAAATTCTACCTGCTGCCTACATTGACACATCATAGTCTATAAAAGTGGTAGTGTTTGGTCCAGCTTAGCCCTCAGCATAACGAGAGTGGAACGACTAGTTCATATTTGTCATTATGTCGGTATAATGTGATCGGGTAGGTATGCTATTCGTTGTCTTTTGTCGTATAATCCAGCGAGATAGCACTTTAAAGTCCTACTAATACAAGGAGGCATAACACGAATGTACCGCAGCCTCTCGAAACATAAACATTCAGACACACACCACATTCTATACAGGGGAAGCCGTCCTTGATTGACATTTGCTGTTCAGGAAATTAAGTCTAATGAAATAATCACACTGACCAAAAAAGAAAAAAAAGAAAAGAAAAAAAGAAACAAAAGACAAATTATAATCATTAGATGAAATAAACCTTTCAGAAAAAAACTTTAAACAAGAAACTTTGAAAGATATTTACAACCTACGCAGGTGAATATAGATTTGGAGTCAACCCAACCTAATACGTTAAGTATAATAACAGGATTATGACAAGGGGTACATCTGTAGTTATGTATGGGTTCTGGCAGTGTAGCACTTAAATAAGGCCGACACTGGCGTTACACATGTCTATTTGAACATGCTAGTTCTTTTTGCTATAAAATCGGTTAATACCAGCCAACATCAATCACTTATCAATTTAATCATGAGCTTTAATATCTGTGCCTGATACTTTCATGCGGTTATCCTGTGCTTAAATCAAGGAGAACCAGAAAATATATGATATGTGTGAAACCCAACGTTTATAAGTCTGATTGAAGTGACAACCGATGTCAAAATATAGCGATTTCATTGATATTTATTGGAAAGTGCAATGTTTCGTTTTGTCATATTATATATGTCTTTGCGGGAGTGTTACAAGCAAAATTGAACTATTTTATTTAATAAGTTTATAAGGAATTATCGCAAAACGAACTACATTGTTTATGGCATCCCATGTGTAATTAAACATCAAGTTACCTATTTTCTGCTACCTTAGTGGCTTCCGTTGTTGTAATGCATTATCAAATTACCAAAGGTTGTTTTCGCCACAATTGATTTAAAGGATTGATTCTAACATAATATACAGCGTAATATTTACATGATGAATACTTTCATACGCATAATATAGACATCATGCAAAACACCCATTAAGATGTTATGGTAGTCCTTCAAAGCTTTTAAAGTTGTCTTTCAATCAGCAATGTTAACTGTACGTCGTTCTCCCCCTCTAACAAAGGTAATTTACAAATTACTAAGGGTCAGTCGGAGGTGGTGGACTGACTAGAATGGTTAGTTGAGTTTGCTTGATGTCCTATTAACAGCGTAATGCCATATACATGACATGTATAAGGACGCCATCTCCTCCCTCTGATGAAGGTGAATAGCGTATATGAGTAGCTTTATGTTTTAGAAGATCGTGGTACTGTAAACGAACTTTCCTTCGCGGCTTTAAAATTTCGCGGTTTCAATTTCTAAACAAGTTCGCGAAAATTAATAGTCGTGGATTTAACACTAGAATTGACTGAAATTTCCTATCAATATAGATATTAGTTCGCGGCGACAAACTTTCGCGAATTTACCTGAATCGTGAAAGTAAATCGCACGCGAATAAAAGTTGGTTTACAGTATATTGGTGTTATGTTTCATGGTAACTGTGTCACGTTTTTCCATTATCAGGATATTGTATTAACAAACTTATGACACCAAACAACACACTTTCGTTATACTGAACAAGCTCTATATCCACGTCCTTAATGCTGAGACTAAGCAGAATCAGAAACAACTACTTTTACAGACTAGTGTGAGGGTCAGCCAGTGAGAGCATCTCGCAGGCTGAGTGCTGCATAACAAAAAAGTATTAATTTTCAACATACGGGAAATCCACTCTCCAACTATACAGAAGAAACTTATGAGTCAATATAAAACAGTATCATCAATATTTTAACGATTCTAATCATATTAATGCAGTGAAATTTTAAGCGATTTGTTCATAGATCTCGCATAGCCAGTCCATTAATTTTCCGAGTAATTGAAATATTGAATATTTTCCATCTCGATCCGGTTTAAAATGAAATGTTGGTTATAATAATAAGTACAGTTTATCTGGCTTGACTTCTCCTTTCTGATGCAGTCCAATCGCAATTTAATTTTTATAACCAAAATAAGATCGATGTAAAGAGGGAAATCCTATTTTATCGGTTGAAATCCCTTATAATGCTGATTGGCATACTTTTTCCCATAAGAACATCAGTTTTTCTTTTAATTTGCGATATTGACCACAATATGATTACAGGCTTAAAATTTGACCTAAATTAGCAAACCAATTTGATTGAAATGAATTTGATTGTAAGAAGTGATCACGAGTTGTAAACGATCACATTAATATTTAAATTAAGTTAATATTTATATTAATATTTAATTTGATTTTGGGGAGCTAAATCATCAAGTTACATGTCCATAATCAAATATCAAATGTTTAAGCGACATATCGTTACAGTGAAACTCGCATGAAATAATATAACTTTAAATTGATCGGGTTACTTCGCACAACCTTGCCGCATAGAATGGATACATTGTACCGCGAGCCCCAATCCGTATCTCGCCTACGTACGTCAGCTCGAGGCCTAATGACAAATTCCTGGGCCCGGCGGGTATATAGTGTGTAAACTCTACAGGTAAGTCAACAGGTGTCACCACGTGCATGTGTGTTCATTCATAGTAAAGTGGAGTAGCTATATACCATATAAGGACTTGCTTACGTTACAACCGCCAGTTACCTTGTTGATATAATTTACACAATATACATCTTGATGCTCAGTGTGCTATTTATTTGGTGAGCAGGCGACTTCACACGGACCTCTTTAAACACACTTTGATAAAGGTAAGTACGATAACGAACAAGTAGATAATAATGTTTTGTACATTACAGTATATTTATATTTATTTATAATATGAACAGTGTGTAACAGTAGTAAAATTTACACGTTGATGGTTATCATCTTATTCTCAACTGCTGATCATATCAGCATTTTAAACGACACAGAAAGAAAATTCACGGAACTGATATTGACCTTAACGACATCAAAATAATGAAGGAGTTTATCTATTAACATTTAATTTACGAAAAGTCGAAAGCTGCTACTGAAATGACGATGTGTTGTAGTACAATGTGGATTAAAGTAGTTTATTGTTTTTATTATTAGTTCCACATTGAGTCACTTACTGCTTTTACTTAATACTATTTTACATGTATACAGTGAAATCATGTATTTTCGTTGGGCTCAATTTTCGTGGATAACTTTTACAATTTCGTTGGCAATTGAATTCGTGGAGAAGACCATACACAGTAAGGAACTAATCGTCCAATGAATGCATAAACTTACATGACATTTGTACAAATTCATTAAAAAGATAAATTTTCGTGGGGACGTCACTTCTTTGATTTTGGTCAAAAAGCAAAATCCACGAAAATTAAACCCCCATGAAAGTTAATGATTTCACAGTATTCGCTAGTACTATTGTGCTACTCATTTACATATTTAATTGAATTTTCTTTTTCGTTAATAAGTTATTGTATCACGCTTAAAATTACGGGGGTCACTATTTCGCGGATTTCTTAACGGGACAATTCCTTAAGGTCAAAGTTCGCGGTTCACCGATTTCTAGAATTATTTGAACTATTGCTTTTAGGTACGTCAATGAGGTTCTTAATATTTCGCTAGAGTGCAAAATGCGCGGATTTCAACGAAAACGCGAATATAATGAAAATAAACCATCCGCGAAATTTAACCACTATACAGTATCTTAACCAATTTTGCTTGTTACGACCATTTTCTATTGGCTTTAAAGTTTATATTATCAGCCCATAATGGAAAAAATGGCGTCGCCTTTCGTAACGTTGCTATGATAGATTGCATAGACGAAAGAGTCCCAAAAAGAATTTTGAATATTGAAGAGATTATCTTTAGTAAAATAATTTATTTTTGTGTTATATCTCCATAACATAAAATTACTATTCAAGTTAATCATTAAATAAACATATTTGATTGTTTTATGTACACTGGGATTGTGCTGTACATTATTACGCGATACATTTGATTTTTTACGGCGAAAAGTGTTATTTATGATTGTTCTTACCTAAATATCGATTAACTGTTTTGGTTTGTTAAAGGAGTGGATGTTTAGGTACCACAATAACTATAGACTGTATAGTTTTATTACACAATAGTTAATTCAGACGTATTTGTAATTCGTTGGCAACACAAACACATATACAGACAATATTTACATACGTAGATAATAACATCGTAATAACAGACGTTGTCTCTTTGTCGCAATCAAATTTTATTTCTGGTCGTAAGTAAATCCGGATACGTTTAAAGTTATATGTGCCGTAACTGGACGAAAATTTTGACATGTTATTTTTTTTTTCATTAATCTATTGAAAACCGTAAGGTTTGATGAATTAAGCCGTGAAAATCATTCAAATGGTTCCAGATGTCTGCCAAACGTGAGTTGCAACACAGAATTTTAGTACTGTAAAATTGTTGGTTTTTATGCCTTATATATGTTTATATGGAAACATACCTGCATAAATGACTTTACAATGACTAATAACATTATAAAAATGCTAAATCAAATTGTAGACTACGATTTGGCTTTATGGTCCGACCGTATGTACTCATTTCACTTCACTATAGATGTACATATAATGATTTTTGGCAGTAATGACAAAAATAATTTTCAGCTCTTATATGTACTCGTAAACTTAAAACGTAGGCATTGAAAATACTGTAATTCTCAAAATATTGGTAACCTTTGGTAATAAATAACATATCAAAAGCTCATCTTGATTCGTGAGTATGAAAAATACGCCACATATATAACTTTAAGACTTTTATGACAAATATCATCGATGAAGCATTTAACTCTCACTTTCCTCGAGCCTCTGGTTCAATACCAAATTGCCTCTCGGCGTTTGTCAAACATTTCCTTAGAAATCTAAATTTGTGTTGTATTTTCCACTTAAAAAAGCTAGGTGACTATAGAATCGGTTGTGACAAAACGGCCAAATATGTCAATTGTTTCTGTTGCCTCCCTATTGCATGGACGTTGATCTTCTCCTTTCATCTAAATGGAGTCTTCCGAACGTCTTCCCCGGCACCACATGTATTTAGGTCTTTAGATCGCATGCACGTGTGAGGAAGGTTTCGGGTTCTATCTCTTTGCCAGGACACACCAAAGTCACTATAATGTTTGTTATTCTGTTTAACGTTCAGTATGAACGGAGTAGGACAACTAGTGTGCGCGTTATCAGCATTATATGACCTAGTGGGTGTGCTGTTCCATATCTTGCAGCAAAATTCAATGGCACAGCACTATAAAATGAGGCAAAGCTTCTACTATTGCAAATATAAACACCCGAGAGCATACTAAACCCCACAGACAGTGTCGATGCACATATTTTAACCTTCAACATTTCATATTTCAAAATGCCAGCCATTTAATTTGGAACCTCTGTCTAGCATTCATGTGACTAAATTACATGTTGGGTATATTTCACTTGACACGTTCATCATCGTCCAATTGGTTTTTGACTTGATTAAAAATTATGTTTTCTCTAGTTAGATTTGAAATAAATTTGTGTCACGAGTGATGAAACTTTTCACTCTTTCAAGCCACTTGATATTATTTCTAGGATTGAAATATTTGTGTGTATGTGGTGGAATATTCATTCTCATTAGTATATAAAGCTACATACATTGATTTTAAACGTTTCAAATGTAAGCACGGAACAGGAAACTGTATTAACGTTTCTACATAACGAAATATTTTCTTGTTATACAAAACTCTAAGCTATCCTTATAGTTTATATGACATTATCAATAAAATGTGCATAAATTGTTAAAAAAGTACAAAAAATGTCTTCTATCGTAAAATGTTTCCGACTTAAAGAAAAATCACAAAACATTACTGGATCAAATCAGCCGAAAACTGACCTATTTGTAAGCTTTATACGTGCAAGTCATAAATACGAGGGACTGTCCGGAAAATAATTACCGGGGCCGTGCTGGCATTTAGGAGGCGGGCCTGTTTCTAAAGTAAAGCCACAATGTACCCAATCGCACGTAAACTATGGTCCGTTTACCTACACGAGGGAGAGTACCTATCAATTCCATTCCATTACTTTAACATAAATATTCAATCAACACATACAGTGCTCCATGTACTGGCCTTTGTCTTCAAAGGAAGTTCGTCTTCTGCCATTGTTGAGTGAAAATTAGCACAGTACTAAATTATTTAGCGAAGTGTAGAAAGCGAAAAACAAGCGTTGTTTTTATTCTGATATGCTATTGATTTGGAGTCATGATTAATCTAACTTTGTAAACAAAATAATGAATACCGATATTGAACTGAAAATACAACCAAAGCATGAAAATAGCATTAACATAATAAATTATGCATTTCTACTGAGATTCATGAAAAAGTATGAAATCTATCGAAAAGTGCCATTAACAAATATTGGTAAAAATCAGCTTATTTCACAAATAATGTAAGGTCTGATATCGGAAACGGAAAAATCAGACATATTAAGAAGAACTTAACAACAGTAAATTATGATTGAATTTAGGATCTGGAATAATGCTTCTCTGCTTCATAATGAAATAATGTAGTGTCTAAAGACTCTTCCAAAATCTATGGTCGTAACAAATGACAAATTGTTACTTTACGTATGTATGAAAAACAACTATTTGTAGAGAACGAAAATAGGTTTATAATATCGAGAAGGGAACTGTTGTAGGGTCACACTGATTAATGTTTATATAGTATCAGACATGTATACAAATAATTCCTATATACACAGGTTACATTATGTTGAAATGGTCTAAGCAGGTGGTCACTATACAAAGGTTGCCGCTAAGAAGGTTTTATTGTAAGTTGAAAAAAACCCACTTAAAATAAGACTCCGTGCTACTGTTCAGTCTGTCGTGAGTGTAACTCTGAAACTAAGGATAGCGTACAAATACTTCCTGTCATTAAACACGCAATACTTTTTTTATTTGACATTAGCGAAATGTCGATATACTCCTACTAAGGTCTTGTAAAAGTACAGAAATCTCATTTATGCGAATAATGTGAAGATATAAAACGATAATCGGAAAAGACATAGAGAGCTTAAAGTATTCGGGGGGAACTGTCTTTCTTAGTGATACATGCTAATTGGTTTTTCTGGCACATGTCATAGATATCACTGCTTGTTTAGATAACGGATTATTTTCTGTTGTTTTTATTGAGTTTGAATAATGATTTTAAACATTTTATCTGTGGAGGCGAATAAAACGCAAATATATGAAGCATCTGTTATGTATAAATGTGGCTGGTGACCATGTGTTTGTAGATAATACCTTATATTATTGTGTTTTCTTGTAATCGTGCTTTCTTAATGAAACATACTGTCAAAGACTCCGATCAGCACACCACACACGATCAAATTATACTAGCAATGGACAAACCAATTGCTCCGTTCCGTTTAAGGACAGAGACAATCATTTCATAAAATATGGTGTGCATTCGCCAGCGGAAGGAAACCCAGAGCCCTTTCTAAAACTCATATTCAACAGGTACGAAAATATCTCAATTTGGGGTTACATCGTACGCAGAATTACCAAAGCCGATTTCGAATCCAAATATGAAAATATTTTATAAATTGAAAACGAGACGACTTATAAAAACAATGAAACACGATGAAGGATAATAAATTACATCTATAGATTACAGTTCGTGTATGGATGTTTAAGCGAAATTTGTTTGACAATTCCCTTTATTTGCAAAGCTATTTGTAATAATACTAATACATTTTCAAAAGATTTAATGATCTCCGACATGGGCCACACATTTGCCTTTTTATATTGGATAATTTTATCTGCTATGTCTTTACCCAAACCTTTTAGCATTTCCTATCTTTTCGTGACCATAAGAAGATATCCTGACATTTGGTTATCAATAAGTAACCAATTCTGATGGACTGAACTTTCGCCACATGTATGTTTATTTTGCTATTGGCATTCTTCCCATGAACCTAGGACCATATTCATGAATGAAATTCAGTGCTACAACGTAATCAATTTGGATCGGCGTATTATAGTAGTAATACAGGGCAAGGTGAAGGTCATACATAAAGCTTACCCCAACACTAATGAATTGTTAGCTTGAATCAAGTCATGTATTATAATAAGTAACAGTATTACTATATAATATTTGAGGGGAAAAACAACATTTACATCTTTTTCTTGTTTTCTTGTTTTTTCGGATTTATTATTATTTTTTATTTGTCACATTTACATTGTGAAATATTATAGTTAAAAAAGCATGTGAGCCATTCAAATTATTCGAGTCAATTGTCTGCACAAACAGCAACAGACCAAGTTTAAGCAAACAAAACTTTAATATGGAATCAAATTGAGTATTTTGTTTAAGAAGTCAAATTACTTCATTCAAGCAAATACGACGTTGGTGCGGCTAGTACTGTAACAGTTAACATTAGTTCGGTTGATCTTAAACAAACACAATGTAACGTGAGGTTTGTCATAACATGATGGAGGCTTTTCTTTACACTAGTAAAATACATGAAGTCTACTTACAAATGTATGATAACTTCCATGTCTTAGTTCTATGAACATTGTGCAAACACATCAGATCAAATTTCATCGAAACACTTTAAATATTTGAAAATGAATTCTATATTAAACAGTGAAATGCAATTAATGTAAAACAAATGTTCATTAAAAATAAAAATAAAAAAAGACCTATGAACATAGCCTCCTTAGTTGATAGATGGATGGTTTATACCTCATTTTTGTTTCATTTTGAAATTGCGTTTATGAATGTGAGACACATTTCGACCTGTTGTTATAAATAAGCAGGTTGTAAGATCACGAGACTATCTTAAGTCTAAAACAATCTTAAACTTAAACAATTACAAAAAGTTGCATCACTTTTGATTGGCTAAGCAAAAGCTTCAGTTTCAATGATCCTGGGACCAGTTTAAGAAAGGCTTCATTTTTTTTCGTTCAGTTTAAAATTTGCTAACGTGTAATAATTTTTTGTTTTCCTTTTCAGTCCACTGGTACCAATTAAAAACCAATCATAGAATATGACCTCTTATAAAATACATTACTAGGCACACTATTGAAATCTGGTGCCATGGCCCACATGTTTTTTTTATAAAGCCTAATATTATGCCGTAAGATAATGGGCTTAAGTTTATGAAAACATTCACAACGCTTTAATCGGAACGGAGTCGAATTAAATTTTTGTAAATAGTATAACAATAGATTATGCAATCCAGTATTATTTTAAAGGAAATGCATACGTGTAATGTTTTTAAAATGATACACTCCTAATAGAGTATGTTTGCATATTTTTTAATGTTTTAAATTGTTTCGCTCACTCCTTGGTTTTAATTACATTTACGCCAGTTTGGGTTTTTAGAAAAACACAAAAATATACAAGCTTACTGGCGCCATTGATATACTCGTTTTACAGTCGATAATATCTATTGTTTCTACACTTGATTTTTGTAGAGACTTAAATTCGTTTCGCGTTTTTATGACTACCTTTTCAAGTCGATTCGATTAAATTTTGTAAGGTTTAGAGTCATATGTTCCTAGTGTACTTGTGTTTTAGGCAATTAGATTACTAATCGTGCGAGAAATACACAATTTTAACCTACACGAAAAGAAGTTTTTTGTCCGTAATAATTTTGTACAATTATTTAAGTTAATCTACCTGATTAAATCGAGTTTTTATAACCAGAGGGCCCTGTTTAGTTTCAGGTATGACGTTGATCTCATCAACACTTCATCTGATTCAGTGTTTTTCCTATGTATAGGAAAACACATTCCATAATCAATTAGCATTTTTCACAGTCACTCCTGCATCTAGATGTCAAGGAAAATATTCTATTTAATTATGTTTCAATGCTTTTCAGTATTTGTCTGAAATGATATACGTTAACTAGTTTCCGATATTGTTAAACGTCAGGGTTTGTTCGCGTATTTTTCATCATGTTTTCAATTTTCAAAGTTTTATGAGGCGACAAACCATATATTATTCTGTTAGCTACCCTATTTTTAAAGTCCCTGATAAGAATCATTTAATTGTTTGTCACTATCCACTCTTAAACATTAACCACAAGTTTGGTTATGGTATATAGCGGACTCGCGTGGGATGAATACGGGCTTTTGTTACAGTCTACTTCATAGTATTAGCGAACAGAATAAACCTGGAGCTGACACGAGAACAATAAGAGCCTAATGCCGTACCCTGTTGGATGCTTTAACAGACTGACGACTTCTTTAGTGTCCTAATACCGATCTACCTTCCTCAGGAAATGGTATTATAATTGCAAACGAAATCAATAGGTCTTAAACAAAAAAGAAAATAAGTCTCGATAAAAATGTATACCGAGTTAAGAAGGTTATTGCAGTATAAGCAGTGTTGCTTAGTGCAAGTCCATTAAAATGATTTTCTTCTAGGGATATTTTTAAATATTTTTTCAGAACATTTTTCTTCTTTATAGCAATGCATAAAGTAGTTAAAGTGATTTCCATCCAGGAATATTTTTCAGTATAATTTTCATCTTTATAGTTAATCTTTTCTTACTTGAGTTCGACGAGGTCGGCCATTGAATATTACGACAGTGTTATTTTTCTTATACATGTAGATATAAAAAATAATGCGCTACATTGAATATGTCTGTATCCAATTGCTTTCATACCATCTTTAACGCAATCACAACACTGATCAATATCTGTATAAATTGAGCTCATAGCTCAGACGCTGACAATCTGATGTCTCTTTTTATATTTTGGTTGACCACCTTTTCATTTTGCTATTTGAAGACATTCCGTACTTTCATGCTCTACCATCGATCGAGCATAAACGACACCATTAATTTGAACAATAACTGAAGTTTAATGGTGTTTAAAAGCGTCTAATTAACACAAAATACATAAAAAAATCATTTATTTTGCTGTTGGTTTATGCGCAATCAGTACTTCCATATAGGGCATAGTGCCAATGACGTTTTCAATTATTTTCAATATTTTTATCTTGAAGAACATAAAAAAGAAAGTGGTAGTGGTGTTATGTAGTAACTTTTGTAACTGATGAAAAATACGAATTCGTTACCTACATTTTTTTATAGAGATAAAATACCATTTTTCACCAGTGTAGCCTCTTTATCCTTCTTCGAGTTAGTTTATGGGCTTGCCATCATTAGCTTTGCGTAAACACAATAAGTATAAAAAAATCAATATTACGTTATGGTTAAAGATGCTCCAACGCCGACAGAGCATAAATGATACTCATCATTTGAACAATAATTGTGTTTAATCATATATATATTCATATGTCTAATTAGAAAAGAAAAAATGTTTTGCTGTTGGTGCATGCGCAATCAGTACTTTATTCTACATATGACACAGTGCCACGGATTTTTTTCGGGATGCAATTAATTATTTTTGATATTTTAACTTAAAACTAAAATTAGAACCTCAAACTTTTCAATGGAAATTATGATGTTAAGAAAGTAATTTTTGTAACTTTGTAAACGTTTTATCAGCGATGGAGCATCTTTAAGTTTAAAAAGATAAAACATCATAAGATTTAGACTTAAACAAGACTCTACTACAAATCATATTCCGTCTTTGCATATTACAGAGTTAGCTCCCTTCTGGGTAGGTATCCATTGTTACGTCATTACTTTGTGAGCGCAATTCACGTCGTTTTCTCCGAAAAGTATGACGTTACGCTCGCAAACACATGGCGTCATAATCAATACATACCCGCAAGGGCAGATAACTCTGTAATATGCTAATACAGAATAGGACGTCATTTATCAGTCACGGTACGATCTAGGTGATTGTCCTGGCGAACACAAAAGCACACCATCCACGACTGGACACTGACCATTGAGATACAGATCACAAAACGTCATTATAGTAGAATGAACTGTCAGCAATAGCGATTAATATGTTCACTGCGTCATAATCCACATATTTTTTTTCTGGGAACGTCTAGTACTTAAATTTTCCTTGTTGTTGTCGAATCCACGCAGACTAACGCTGTCGTACAATGTTTGCATATATAGGAAGATGCTCAGCAGTGATAAATGTGAGAGTTAATATAGTTGTGGTGTTTTTGACATCATTGGTATCATTATTCTACATATCAAATACATTTAACCGAACAAGTCTCTGTTTTTTTTCTGTTTTTATCTTGCAGGTTTAAGATGGCTTTTCTTTGGCATGGTTTATCACAAACTCTTATAGTTGCTATACTGCTTTTCATTGGAACAAGAAAAGTCGACAGTAGAGGTAAGTGCAGGACTTTTACAAGTGTTTGCTTCAAATAGTTATATACGTGGTCATAAGAAAACTTAGAATATTCCAATGTGGGTTGTTTTGGCGAGCATGTAATAACAAGTCTGAAATGATAATACATTTCATCATTTACCTGATGGCAACCATTTTTCAATATCAAAATATGAGGAAAATAATCATTGCAAAAAAATTATTACATAATGTTGTTCCGTTTGTCGTTTTTATGCGACCACATAAATAGACCATGCCAAACTATTTTGGACCATGAAATTCAATAATACGCCACTTGGCATCTGTAGTGAAGTTATAGCACTGACGAGAGCTGTGCGCGAACTAGGACTTTACTGGCGGAAATTGACCATACTTCTTTTACACTAAATTAACTAAAATTAAAGTCGTTTGAAACAAAACAATCTGTCGTATACTTGCATTTTTTCTCATTGTATTAGTTAAAGTGTAGAACATAGTTCCCTGTTTTCTACAATACAAAGATTACCATGCGATATGAAAATGCAGTAAATATCTATTTCATACTGATCTTATCATCGATTTTTCAATATTGTCGATTTCTGCGCGTAAATAGTGTCTCCATAATTCTCTCAATATTTATCATCTCATAATCTGCGTTAAAGCCTACATAACCCATTAGTACTCCAACGAAGTGCGATACACATAGTTTAGCAACAAAACTGTCGCGAGGAACATAATATATAAGACAAATATATTTAGTAGATCTTATCACAAAGAACAGTCGCCAGAATGCTGCTCACAAACATTAGCAAAACACATCTGATGCATTGTTGTGAATCAATATAGAGTTACACAAATAGTACAAATGGTTTAATATTGATTTCAAAATGTAATTGTAAATGTACGTACGAAAAATTGTTGTGACCTTGGTTGGTTGGGTAGTTTAAGGACGGCCTTCGCCGTGTGCAATTCGTTGTATGTGTAATGTGTTTGTGTTTTTGAATGCTGTATTTCATATACAGTGTACTAGTATATAGTGTCTCTTTCGTGCTTTTTTATAACGCCTTGGTACTGAAACATGCTGCCAAAGACATCAAACAACATACCCAGCCATACACTAGAACATTGTCGGACTCTTGTCTTTTTATCATGCTATCGTACTCAAAACTTCCGCCAATGAGACCAAACAACACATCAAACACCAGAATACAAATATGATTTAATGATTAAAGTGCAACAGGCATCCGCATGCTATAACATATTAGCTTTCCATGCGGGACGTCCCGATGACTAATTATTGTTTTTAATGTCCATGTGTGGTGGTTGAATTCAAAGATCTGTTGTCAGCGGTACCTGGAGATGGTACTTTTTGAGCATAATTTCCAAACCGCGTGTCGTCTTGTTTCTTGATGGCGGGTCTCAATCACTGCACGACATTTATGACATTTTGCACTAAACACGCATCAAAGTGTATCAAGGTTAATTCTAGGAGTTCCACGGCGTAACTCGCGTAAAACCTGACTTAAATGAAGTTACCCTAAGGAGACAGACATACAATTGCTCTATTATTCTTATCGATATCGTGATCTGTAACACGCAAAAGCAGCGAGATAGAACCGTAGTATCGTAATCAGGTTTGAAGTGACAGTCAGTCTCTTTAATCACCGAGATATTTATGTCATCTCTGCAGAATTAAGACTCAAACTATCTCATTAGTGATGGACTAAACATGACATGTTAATCAAGGCCAATCCTTCTCATTACCTTAACTACCGTCATTCTTATCTCCGGTGTCATCGTAAATAATAAAAAAAACTTCGATTAATGCATATAAAATCAAATACCGATCTCGGTGGAATCGTGATAAAGCTTCGAGTTCTCCGGAAATTGCAAACTTGAATATTTCGTAAAACATATGGAATGCTTGTTTATTTGATTAATTAACGTCCTATTAACAGCCAAGGTCATGTAAGGACGGCCTCCCTTGTATGCGGAGTGTAGCGTGTATGAAGTACGATGGGCGTGCTTTGGGAGACTGCGGTATGTTCGTGTTGTGTCTCCTTGTATAGTGGAAATGTTGCCCTTGATATAGTGCTATATCACTGGAGCCTGCCGCCGAAGACACGTTGATTACATATTATTTAAAACAAAACAAGGAAATAGGTAAGAGAAAGGGAATGACCTTATTTACAGATTTAGTTTGATTTGGTTTACTAGACTTAACGCCCTTTTTATTCTTTGATAATTTAAAGACGGTCTCTAATATATGCAATATTTTGCGTGTGAATGTATGTTAAAGGAGGCTGTGGTATGTTAATGGTGTGTCTGTTTGCGAAAGTGGAAATTCTTTTAATAGTGCTATCTCACTGAAGTGAAGTATATTGACAGAACTAAGACTTATTACAGCAGATTTATATATATCAATAGCGAGGTCTTGCATGGAATGTACTCCAAGTCGTGGTTCTGTTTAGTGCAAGCATATTCTTTTAAACCTGCGGAATTCCCAATTTCAGTAATATCCTTCGAATTGCCATAGACGCCAAGGAAAGAGGCGATAGAGAAAAGGTGTCCTGATTTATTTAGAACACGTGATTGGCGCTTCAACAATGAAGACATTAGTCCCTAGGGAGATACGCTTTCGTTTACGGTTAGGTACATATATAACTAAATAAAACGGATAAACAAAATGTGCCAATATTGCAATAAGTTAACGCATGACAATAAGAATAAATACTCAGTTCAGACGTATTGAATTTAATGTGTAATGTTATAGGTCTCTTCTAAATGACATTTCGAAGCGTATCATTATTGTTATTAACAAGCGCTTTCAGACATCAGATTTCGATCACAAATAAAGTTAATATTTTCATAAGATAAATTATCTATTCAGTCATTGCGCATTGCAAGTTAGCTCCCTTGCGGGAGGGTATCGAATGTTACGTCATTATTTTGTAAGCATAACTCACGTCGTTTTCTCCGAAAAGTATGACGTTACGCTCACAAATACATGACGTCGCAATCAATACATACCCCCAAGAACAGATAGCTCTGTAATATGCAAAGAATAGGTTTAAACAGAAATCAAAACAATAACTAGTGATTATGCTGTGGGAGTGATCTAGTGTATGGATTACCAGGCTATTGCCTGGTTTAAGCCGATTACAATTAATCTCTTTATACAGCTGGTTTCCGGCTTAGCTTAAAACAATTACCCTCCCCGTACATACACACCTGTTGTGGTTGTTTTGAAAATAAGGAAAGTAGGTCACAGGAAACTTAGATTTAAATTGCTAGGTTTTAATAAGTTATGTTAGAAGAGAACTTATGTAGACTATGCCTTTTGTCGAAACCTTTTTATATACATTTCATACAAAATGTGTTGAAATTTCAAAAGTAAAGTTAATGATTATAGGTTCTTTTTTCTTCTTTATTATTTGCGCAGAAATGGTGATGATCTTGATTTGAAAACATACATCATACTATTCATAATGAGACTCGCTTCTCGCACTGTATTATGTTGCTTGTGTGAATATCTGCATGTTTTGGGAGGCTGCGGTATGTTCATATTATATTTCCTTGTAAGAGTGGAATTATAGTGCTATTACATTAGCCATGAACAGGGCAAGAGTGTCCTTACATAGCTTAAGTTACCATTAGGAAGTTACGGCTTATCAACTAGCCAATCAATAATTTCCCCGTTTTTATGATTAGAAACAATCAGTTTCTTTGTCAATATCATGTTTAGCAATCTAGATTATACGAATATGTCATTTGGCAGTGTTACATTTTAGGCGCATTACATTGCGACTGTAATACTTATTCCGGGATCTATTATCTAATCATTCAAACAAAACACCTTGACAATCACATTTTCTTGGCAACAAATCACAAACTTCTTTATATCTTATATGTATCTACAAAGACAAGTCAATGCATTAGCATAATATTTATCAGTCAAACACAATAATAAATCAATTATCCTCCAAGTCGTATTCATGATCTTAAGGGTTACCTCCGTTTTATATAAAAAAAATGTTGCTGCCATGATCCGTGTTGTTGATTTGACAACCGTGATTTTTAACACTGGTATCTATGTGCACTAAAAGAAAAATGGCCTCCAAAGTCCTGACAAAAATGATGATCGGTATACAGTTAGCATCTGAGTACAAGCCATTTGAAAGAAAACTAATAGTGTATCCCGATATGATTTTTTACTTAAGCAAATCAAGGACTTAATGATCCTATCGTCTTTAATTACAATGTAGATATGTCAATGAATAAGGTATGGAAAACCATGACAGAACTTATTATTGGCGATGTTGTTGTTTCAGTGTTTAGAGTACCTCAGATTTTTGTGTTATATCTCCATAACATAAAAAATCTATTAAAATTAATCCTTATAATTCAATTTACTAAAGAAAATCTCTTCAATATTCAAAATTCATTTTGGGACTCTTTTGTCTATGAATTCATTTCGCCGTCATCTCAACCAATCAGAAGCAACGTTACAACGGCAACGCCATTTTTTCATTTATGGGCTGATAAAGTAAATTTTTAAGCCAATGAAAATGCTCGTAACAAGCAAAATTGAATTATTGCGATATAACCGAACCCGAGTGTTTACATATAATGACATAACTAATTATTTGCGTTGTTGTTGTTTCAGTGTGAGCGGTATTACCGAACCCGTGTTTTTACATGTAATGATATAACTAATTGTTAGCGTTGTTGTTGTTTCAGTGTGTAGCGGTATAACAGAACCCGAGTTTCTATATGTTATGATAAAACTAATTATAGAAGATGTTGTTGTTTCAGTGTGTAGCGGTATAACAGAACCCGAGTTTCTACACGTCTACAATGTGTGGCAGTTCCGGGGATGTACAAAGATAGAAGGAAGCATACGAGTGGTCCAGGCTACATTTGACGGGTAAATAATCTTTATGTTTGTTGTTTGTCGGATGTTTCAATTAATCATTAAATTGAGGTTGTAAATAGTGTAACATAAGTAAATAAAACGAATTGTGTGAGTTCTTTGGTGTCCGCAAAATAGTACAGGCAAGCTTTTCAAAGTGACATCATACCATTTTGTATGTAAATTGAGCAACTAGGTCTCGATAGCTGGGTTTGTGTTCGGTTGATTCCTTATTTCTTATTAACAGTCAAGTGTATTGGTTGTGGAGTACCGGGTGAAAAACCACCGGCCAGCAGTCAGTACCTAACAATTGCCCTAATGGTTATATGTCAGATCTGAACCACTCGGCTACCGTAGCCCCCTAATTGCTGAGTATAAATGAATTGTGGTTTGGTTGCATGACAGTTCCCACGAGCTTTTGATTTTTTGCAAGGATGTCAGATAGATATCCAATCATTCACACAAATCATTTGAAAAGATATTCTATATACTTAGATATGAAGATATTTTTCTGTATCATTTGGCTTTCCTCTTTAACCGGAACAGTAAAAATCACAAAATGGCTTCTTTTGGTTTGTATTGCGTCACGTGTCATTCACAAAATTCACATTAATTTTATCAAAAAACAAAGAAAAGTTATAATCTCGAACTCATATAGCCAAATATTCTCATGGCATTGAGAGTAACTGTTGTGATATCCATATTTTGAACGATATACCATTTTGGTTATTTTAGTAGAGATTTTTTTATTGATCTTTAACTGCTAAATTTACAGAGACGTATACTACAATCGTCCTGGTCTCCATCCAGATGCATTATGGGTATTCTCAGAAGTCAGGGAGATCACTGGGTTTTTGTTGGTGCAAGGAGAACATCCTCACTTCCGTAATTTGGATTGCTTCAGGAATCTAGAAATCGTGCATGGAAGGGAACTTTCTTTGACGTAAGTTTATCCTATTATAATAATATAAACATATCCATTGTTTTAGAGAAAGGTTTCCCGTGTGATATTATCATGAACTTTAGTTTTTTTATGATACAAGTCTATTACCAGTATAACAGCATTGAAGGAACCAGGATGGGTCGCGGGTTTGTCAAATGACTCTTTTCCCCTTTCCTTCCGTCTGTCGGCTGCTTTGTTTTTTAAAGAAAATAAATCATTGTATATTAATTTATACACTTGAAAGAAAATTTTTAATTCACCTTTAACAAAACCGCATATGCCTATAACAGATCGCAATATCTTTGAAAAAAATGTTATTTCTTCGTTGTCTGGTTGAAGTCAATATTACATGTACTTGTATTGATAAATAAAATCTCATCCCCGTAAGCACAAACAAACTACTGTAAACATTATCATTTGGCGCAATCGAATTTTGGCACAAATGAATCTTAAACGGGTTAGTGCAGTGATGAATTCACCAGCAGGGCTATTTATGTACAGAAAATAAAAACATAGTGTAGTGTTTCTGGAGCAAAAAATCACTAAAATAAGATTTCCGCTAAATTGTGTACGTTTACAGAACATGCGAATATCGCAAGGATAGTGTGTGCTTGTTTGTTTGATTAACGTCCTATTAACAGCCAGGGTTATGTAAGGACGGCCTCCCATGTATGACGTGTGTTGCGTGCATGAAGTGTGAAATGCGTGTTTTGGGAGACTGTGGTATATTCGTGCTGTGTCTTCTTTTATGGTGAAACACTTGCCCTTTTTATAATGCTATATCACTGAATAGTTCAAATTGTGAAATTGAAAAAAATAATCCTATGAGGCCAAGATACACCATATTCTATAAAAGAGGTAGTTTCTGCTCTTGCTTAGCATCCAGCATAAAGAGAGTGTAACGACTGGTTTGTTCGTTGTCAGTATAATGTGACCGGGTATTGTTTCGTGTCCTAAGTAGTAAAAAAAATTAAAAAGGACATGAATTCTACCATCGCACGGAAAAACATCACGGATATATACAGAAAAAATACAGAAATTCACATTAGATGTATTCTGCATTTTCATATTACAGAGTTATCTGCACTTGCGGGGTAGGTATTGATTGTGAAGTCATGGGTTTGCAAGCGGAGCGTCACACATTTTGGTGAAAACGACGTGAATTGCGCTCACAAAATAATGATGTAACAATCGATACCTAACAACAAGGGAGCTAACTCTGTAATATGCAAAGACGGAATTGCACACAGGGGATACTCTAGCTGTGACGTAGACAAACCAAACATCAAACCAAATTTTGATATACACTCTGTTATTTCAGATTTGCGTCGACAGTCAATATCATGGTAACATCTATTGAGAGCGTTGACTTCTCCAGCCTCCGAAATGTATCCAATGGCAACGTGTTGATATATGCCAATGCAAACCTTTGTTACGTAAGAGCGGCAAACTTTGACAATATCGTCCAGAGAGCTGACCAGAAGGTCATAGTGAAATCCAATGCCCCCAGAAGGAAATGTGGTAGGTATACATACAGGAATTTCAAAGGTTTCTGGTATCTGTAATGACCTCATTCAAAGTGAACTTCTGCCAAATGTCTTGGTTTTGTGTAATATTTAATAACCTTCTGTGGAAAAGCTAAGATCATTAACTGTTTATTTTGGCTGTTATTTCGTGTACTCTCTCATGATAAGAGTCTTAAAGATCCTCTTAGGATTACCCCTGCTGTTTACACGTCAACGTGTTTGTGTTGAATTTATTTTGATTTGCTATCAATACTTCTGCAATTATCAAAATATTTTAAATTAGAAAGTTATATAATATTGATAGTGATGATTTCTTTATATTCATATCCAAATGGTTTATAACCGTTATCAATAAATGTTGTTACCTTGCTATAACACCAGTAGACGCCCTTTATAGTTAAAGGGAGATAATCCTTCCTCGTGTATTTATACGAGTTGACATCAGCATTGCTCTGTTACCTAATAATGTCTTGACGAATCGATCATTATCGGTATGATAAAGGGACAGGCATCCATTAACGACTACATGTACATCACAGGGTATGTTCGATAATGATACGAGATAAAATGGCCTTACACAACATATTGATTCTATTTCAGTGTTATCCTACAGAACTTGCAGTTCCCGGTGTGAGCGCGGTCTATGCTGGGGAAGAGGAATTCGAAACTGCGTCGGTAACACCGAGGAATCCAACGCTATTATTGACTTTTCGGATAATAATTTCTTATCGGGTTAAAACTTGAAAAAGAAAATTCCGGTGTCTGATAAATCTGAGAATACAGAAATGGAAGGCCACTTAGCCGTACTTCTGTTTCAGTTTGAATTCGAACGACAATCAGAGATTCGTTTCTCTAAACAGCATCGTTGGGAGTCAAATGGGTATTGTCAGTTGAGTAGCTTTTTCTATTGCAGTTCTTTTCGACGTGATTATGAAAATTTTCGTCAAACAAACCACCGTCGGCCCACTGAAAGGGAGTCTTTCTGAAGCTCTACTCAGCAACGAAGCTCACACTTCTACATTTATTGTCAAGATTACGTTGGCAAATACTACATGATGACGTTACATTCTATTCCACCTTTGTAAATAGGATAGAGAATAAGATTCAGACCTCGACGCTACATTCCAACTATTGTAAACTATTGTAATACATATTGTTATAGTTTTGTTTTTAATGTTTCGTGTCCGGTTTACTGTTTTATTATACATTTAAACATGTTCTCAACGTGTTCCAACAATGGGAATTTTGTTACATGTGGCAATATTAAATTCAGTTGTAAAAAAATCTTTGTTTTATTATTATTTTATTGTTTATTACTGGAAACCACTTCATTTTCGCGAGATGAAAATATTCGCGTCATTTCATGAGAGAGAACGAATGCGAATGAGACTAATTCACGTACCACGTGATACCCGATAGGGTTTGTGCTGGACTAGTATCTCCAGCGGTGATCGAACGTTATAATTTGTAATTTTCCTGCTGAAATGACGTGAACACAGGATATCATCATATACATGAATACACAATTAGCAGTAAGAGCCCTTGATCTTGAATTCATGTATTTGCGAATATGTTGAAATCAATGAAGCAACGAAATAATGAATATCCGAAAATATAGTGGTTTGCAGTGATGGCATCTTCATAACAGTTTGGATTCGATTGCCATGAAATTACAGATCTTAACTTTCCTGTTCTTCCTAAAGTTTTCTGTGACATCGATTCACTTACTGAGAACTTACCCGTGTAAGGATGGATCTTGGATTTGTCCCCTGCCTGAAACACATCATAGTCATGGTAGTTTCTGCTGCTACTGAGCACCTGAGCACTGACGTATAAATGAATTTAGACGACTGGCTATGCTTGTCAGTATAACGTGGGAGAGTGGGGTATGCTGACTCGGAAGCCCAAATAGGACAAGTTATACTACATGCTTTAATGTCTAAAGTCCAACAACGGTTTTGTTGTGTCCTCCAGGATAATCGTCTTACTGGAATCCAGCATCTATTTGAATTATATAACAAAATACCCAAATAATCAATCACTTCACCAAGTCACATCCAAGGAACGGTGTAAAGTCCGGTTGGGAAAGACTGATCGAATAATTATATATCATTTCATTTTTACTATATACAATGTATGTCTATATATATCATCAAATAATAAAAATGCCTCCAGAACCATACTAATAATAAGCATGATCGATGCGAAATTGGGAGATAATATCGACGATTCCCATCAACGCCACATTTATGGAATGCTTTAGATTTAGAAACCAGGTCTCTTCCTACAGTTCCGTCATTTAAGCAAGCATTACTCTCTGAACCAACCGACTAAATCCCCCCTATATATTTCAATGTAGACAAACGAAATTTGAATATTCTACATACCAGACCCAGACATCTAAGTAGTCGATTACAGTATGATCTTTTTCGGGTAAGACTAGTGGGGAACCAAATTGTGCATATGGATATCCATATGAAAATACTTTTCTTCACTACTTGTTCGAATGTCCACTTTATAGCAGACAGAAAAACAGCTTATCTGGCTTCTTGATAAACTTGAATGTTCCAATTGATACAAATTTAGTGCTGAATGGAAGAAAAAACTTGTCTGATGAAATTTACGCTAATTTATTTGTTCAGGTACAAAATTACATTGGGTCTAGTAGCAGGTTTTAGAAAAATATTGATCCATTTCTTTCTCGCTCTAAGCCACACGTATATTGGGAAATGGCCTTTGTTAAGTTGTAATAATTTGTACGCAATCCCTTTTTATAAGTTTTTGACAATGAATGCGTTTAAACTAAATGATTGTGTTTACTTGCTTGTTTTTAAATACGTTTTACGGCTCACCGACAGCTTAGGTCATTTTGAACTATTATCTTTAAAAATACATTGTCTACATTAAAAACATATCGGTAAATGTAAACTGTGAACACGGACTCTTGTAGGGAAAA
This sequence comes from Argopecten irradians, assembly GCF_041381155.1. NCBI lineage: Eukaryota > Metazoa > Mollusca > Bivalvia > Pectinida > Pectinidae > Argopecten > Argopecten irradians. Next base: position 18,534,970 of record NC_091149.1, on the reverse strand, counting down.
ACGGGAATTCAAAATTAATTCGACTCAATTGGAATTTCGAGTCAAGCGATTTTGAGATAACGAGTTTCGACTGTACTCTAATATAGCCTGTTTTTTAGGTAAAGGTAAGTAACTCCTATATAAACGTTATATATTCTAACCACGTGATATATCGTTGTTACTAGCGAAGACAAACAGTTCAGTGACGGAATGTTTGATAACTATATCACCATGCATTCATATAATACGTTGGTATATATTTAGAATAATTGATTTTCATCTTCAGGTAATGTGATTGGGCCTAATTAAGGGCCTCAAACGTCATCTGTTTAAACGTGTCTTGATCATGAGTAAACAGACTTTCAGACAAATACATTTCTAATGTACTTTTTTATCATTTTATGGTTTAAAAAATTGTAATTGACGTCTACATTTCATCCTAATAATAGGAGCCGTGGTGGCAAAGTGGTTAAGATATCCCCGATATATTAACACAAATCCTCCATCTCTAGGTCGCAATTTCAAATATATGTGAGGCAGTTGCTAGGTTCTGGCCACTGGTCGCAGGTTTTTCTTCGGGAACTCTGATTTTCCTCTACGTTCTAAACCTGACGCGTCCTTAAATGACCCTGGCTGTTAAATAGGACGTTAAACTAATAAAATTAGATTCATCCAAATAATGACTTTTTTTTCTTGATTCAGAATTTTTAACCATCCTGCACTTGCAGTTAAATGACGATTAATGTGGCTGAATTGAATCGACTCGCGAACACTATTTTGTGTATTAAATTAGTTTAGTTCTTATACCAAACCAAATACAATAGCATTGATTTACATGTTTCAAGGTGAAGGTCGGACAGTAAAATGCCCCCTGGGGGCTGGGGACCATATAATTCACAATTGTTATTGGTCTTATGCCTTAAAAGGTTTGTACAAAATCTCATTGAAATTGTTTTAGCGGTTTCGGAGAAAAAGACGAAAATGTAAAAAGTTTATCGTCGCACTACGCACGACGGACGACGGACGATGGACGACGGACGACGATGGACAAAAGGCGATTAGAATAGGTTACCATGAGACTTCGTCTCCGGTGACCTAAAAAGAATTCGAGTGGAGTTTAATAAAATTTCACATGAATTGAACATAAATTTAAGGTAATTTTCAACACATAACTACAACAACCTACATTTCGATGAATGTCACGTCAAAATGTATTGCGAAAATTCAGTCGATGCTGCTATTTGGTCATGCTGTCTTTGGAATCATAACATCACGTCAGTTTTCTGACGTTATTTTTTTGTTTCTGTTATTACATTACAATGAATTTCAAGCCAATGGCAATCGCTTCGGGTCATGTTACACTAATCACATGCAAAAATATTACACGAGCGAAATAACTGGATATCAGGCGGGTTATGTGATAAATAATTATTACGATATGTAATGAAATGCTCCAACACTAACTTGTTTTGTATTGAAATGCCAGATTTATTTAGGATCCACGTATTTTGCGTTAGATAGTTTTAACAAACGGTTTGTATACTCTTGATTTGGTTTTATTAGGTCTTATGAACATAGTCACTTAATGACGGCCTCTTATGTGGGTAATGTGTTGCGATGTGAAAACGCCTGTTTCGGGAGGCTGCGGTATATTTTCGTTGTGACTCCTTGTTACGATTATGTAAACCTCATATCATTTACCTTACGAACCATTTCATACCAATAACATCAATCGTATCTGGATCGCTGGGTCGGGAAGATTCGCTTAGATACTGTAGGCTTCTATGATATATCCCTGAAGTACAGAAGATATAAAACACATTTGTTGCTTCCGCTGAGAATGTGCTCCATGTTTCTTTTGTCATCTGGAACAACGACTGTGAACATGCTGAGTTTGCGTCCAAGATAAAAGTGACATCAATACGGAATGTCTGATTCCAGGAGGGCACATACACTCGGACGGACGAAGCTGATTGGAAGGCGGATATCAGGTCACCCTCCCGTCCGGAAACTACGTCCCCGTCATCATCTGTCTCATAGACCAGTCTCCACTCATTCAGAAGGTCTCCTGTAAATGAATTTTATATGCTGATCGAACACAGGTAAAATGTTCTGAACAAATTACTAAGTATTTCACGAAATTTATGTATATTTGAAATTATGCAACATTTTCGTAACTTCAAACCGTTCCCATCATGTCGTGAGAAAAAAGCGTAATTGTACTCATTTATTTATCCCTAGAAGAGAATATAGCTTTTCAGTAATAGTCTTTGAAAGTACAAGTTTGCAATTTATCTTGAATATAAAATTATTATTGTCTTAGGATTTCCTTGTTCTAAGGAAGTGGCTGATATTTTAGTTCCCATTCGGCTTTCAAACTAACTCATTGCCGAGTTGTGACCTTTAGGGTCAACCCGCACCGAATTAAGTTGATGTGAAGAAGTCCATGACAATTTACAGCGTAGTTTATACCTGGTCGCGCTAGTAATCGGACGTATTATACGAATCCGTAGTCGCGTGTGAGTGTCGGATGCTTTTAATTAAATAATAGCTACTTTAGAAGGATTGAACGATATCACTAAAATAACTGGTAAGAGTTTTAAAGTAATGCCCAATATTTTTGGACACATTTGCATATTACAGAGTTGTCTACCCTTGCGAATAGGTATTGGTTTTGACGTCATGTGTTTGCGAGCGTAACGTCATATTTTTCGGAGGAAAACACGTGAATTGCGCCCACAAAATAATGATGTCACAATAGATACCTATCCGCAAGGGAGCTAACTCTGTAATATGCAAAGATGGAATAACTCCCGTTTAACATGGATAGACTGTTACATTATACAAATATATCCCGGGCTTTCCAACAATATAATGGTTAATAAATATCTAATATAGCATGGCGATTAACATTTAATGATAAAAGACCGGACGACATATCAATTAAATAGATGGCGATTATTGTTTTTGATATTATTGTGTAGATAATGAATTGTTAATGTCAATATACCGCACGAAGTTCGGTATAAACAAATAAGTAAACAAAAACAATAATAATATGAAATATGAGTACCTGCACGACCACAATTTATCGATGTGGAATTAGTAACAGTGCATTTGTTAAAGCCAGAACAATGACTTCTACTGCAGGGCAAAATCATCTCCTGGAATAGAACATATGGATTATATTAAATATATATATATGACTATCATTGTTTGTATGATGCAAAATATGAAATGGGGTATGTATACATTCTGTGATCGATGCTTGAGCTGATGATTTATTTAAAGTTTAACTTTGATAGATTTTGTTATGTTATGTATAAAACAGAAACCACAGTGTACTCTATGCGGTTTATACAGTATTCTGACTTCTTTGTGTTTTAATTCCATAACATAAACAACCATTCAAGAAAGACACATTTTTTATATTTCAAAATAAACCAGTCTTATTCCAATTTACCGCTGGATTAATTTACCAGTTTCACAAACTATTGATATTTGATCTCCATGTAAAACGGACAGTAAATGTCATATAATGAGGTTGAACAATAGTTTGATAATATGAATATTTGTCTATGAAATAAATATCGATACTAACATTTACATCATACCTTCCGCAGTATATGGTTTCGTTTTTAAAATCCATGAAAAATCTGGCATTTGTACTACAGAACTTTCTGGGTAAAAATATGTTAGTATTTCAAATTCATCACAAGTTACGTTTCGCGATATAGTAACACATTTTATTTCTTTTGTGTGTAGGTATTTGGTTCTAACTCATATCAAACGTGAATAAAAGCATGTGTAGGAAAAATGAGGAGAGAAAATGCTATTAAATGACACACAACACTTCATATTAACATTGTCACAGCACATAACCTATATGCTACTACTAAACTCAGTGTATGTTAATTTCCAATGTTTACATTGTCACAGCACATAACCTATATGCTACTACTAAACTCAGTGTATGTTAATCTCCAATATTTACATTATCAGTTAGACTTGGGCGTACTTATACCATAATCAGAGTTCAGGAGATCAAGAAAATACTGGGGTTAAATCAGTGTGAGAATTCACTGAAAGAATGTTGAAGTATTTACAACCAAAGCCTTATGGAAATCTATCATAAGAATTCGATAAGTCCGAATGTATGTTCTCAGAAAAAAGCTATGGGTCTGTAATATATTGAGATCACAGCAAACAACATTAGTATTTAAGACAGGGGACGTCATTACCTACTGCCAGTCTGTGCCAGCCCGATAAGTCACATGACAGGCGATTTTTTAAATGAACAATGTTTAAGTAAATCTGTTAACGTTAATATTATGTCGTCGGGAGAGCAAATACAATGTAATATTTTTGGTATTAAAAGGCTCTTGAATTGTCCTTTCTCTAACCTCTAACCGTATCACTCCTGTTCACTGTTCCCCTGTACTTTCTCTCCTGTCCTGACTAAATCATGGTATTACAAAATTGTTTATGAAAATAGTTCTTATTTTTGCTTTCAATTATAAATGTAGTGCAACTCAATATTTAGTGTTATTTTAAAAATGTGTAGTAAAAGAACTGCATTGATTTTTCAATTGATAAAAGACAATGAGTCATTGACACATGAAAACGAATTGTGAAATAAATGCACGATCTTTGAATTAAAAAAAAAAACATAGTTCATAAGTCAAATGTTAGGATTAATATATTTCAAATTAACAATTCATAATACTTGTAATCCATCGGCAGATTTTCAAGTTTAGTTTTATTTTACATGAAACTCAATCGCCGTGTACAGAAACCAATAGTTTTATATTGGCAATGCAACACATTTTGTATAATCCGGACACTTTCGATCCCGGCCGAATTACGATTTTTAATTATATGACATTATATATCGTGGTTATTTGTTCAGGATAAGATTTTATAAACAAGAAATAAAAAATACCTCTGATAATCTTGTAACAGGAACCATGACGAAAGTTGAGTCAACCTCATGGAAACTGGAGTCTGTCGGATCCACATCAAACAGTCTACACTGTAGAGACCTTCGCTGGTAGCTGAGAACAGTACAACCTGGATGTGATAAGCAGTGTTTACCACATTCTGGCAGTGAAATACCATACAAGACTTCAAGAGGAGTAGCACAGCAGATAGTCTTTCCGGAATCAAACTGATGAAAGTCAGATATTACTGCAGAATCATGAAGCATTGCCCCCGATACGATCAGTGTGAAAACAAAACATATTCTGAATGCAAAATAAAGAACGTTTTGAAGGTTCGTTCTGGTCATCCCGACGTTTAGAACAACCTTTTCGGCATGAGGAAAGGTCTTGGCTGACTACGCGTCTCTAAATAACAACATATATAATACAATGAACACAATAAGCTGATTGGCAGTTTGTCGGTACGTCATGACCCAACCAATGAAATGCACACAATCCAATACATAGGTCTCGAACAACCTGTTTTTGATTCTGCGTGCCAATCGTTTTACATTTTTCACAATAAAATGTAAACAATCTGATGTCAATATCAACTTTTAATGAGATGGGGCTTATGGGAATTTTCACATGAACGAAATCAATGCTACACGGGATATTTTAGAAATATATATATTGTCATTGAAATTAGATATTGTTTATTTGCAAATGAATACATATAACCGTTATACGTAATAAATGATAACGATTGATTTAAAACAGATACTCACGCCTTCATGTCCACACCTTGAGCATGTTGTGTCTGAGGTTAAATTCCTGTGATAATTAGAAACAATCGTTCTATGTGGGGTATCTGGTTTCTTAATGTATCCAATATAATATAATAACATACCGAACAGATTGCGCAGTGACTCCGATATAAAAATTCAATATTGTCGGAAGTAAAGTACATCACGGTGCTGTTTGAGAATGTCACAACTGATCGCAAGATGCCGCCCAGGTTTCGAAATCGAGCATTGCGTGTAGCAAAGCTCCGTGTGTTTATTCCGTCGGTATGCAAGTTGTCCCAGTCAGTAAATGCGCAATTATCACTTCCACTTCGAAGAATCTAAAAGAATGGAAATGTATTTAAAGTAAATATGTGGGCTTGTTTCGCTTTACACCTCTCATTGATAAACATTGTGAGATTTTCCGAATCCGGCAGTTTACCAACAGTGTACCATGATAGGACGATTGCTGTCTAACAACGTAACCCAGGTACTGAGCGCCAATATCTCATTTCGGATAAGTATTTCGTCTAAACTCGTTAGGAATCTGGTTTCTGGACGTGTCCAATATACCGAACAAATTGCGCAGCGACCTCCAATCCAAAAAACTCGATATTGTCGGCAGTAAAGGCAATCACTGTGTTGTTTGAGAATGTCACAACCAAACGTAACATGCCGCCCAATTTTAATGACCTGCTCAAGACTTCTTTAGATCCAGTAGTAACGGCCTCTGACTCTGATATCGTTAAAAGTTTCCTTCACAGACAGGTTTAGGCATACCACTGCACACTGACTGTACTTCTTTAGAGTCATTTTTATTATCATATGACTCCAGACATAGTCTAAGAATATATCGAAATCCCGCAGTTGATATCATCTGCCAATACCAGTAGGGATTGCTTTAAAAATAAGCAATTTTAGTGGAGCGGCTAAGGTCGATTTCTCGGCGAAATCGTTCAAAGTTTGAAGAAAGCATGACACTTTGCATATTGCTTCTTTGGGTCATAAGGTTTCAAGAAAAAAAATGGACCCCAAAAAATCACGGCCTCTGTCGGCCGCCATATTGGTTTTCAAAATGGCCGCCAAAAATAACTGTAACGACCCATAACTCGCGTTCTATACCAGCAACACCCAAACTTTAAACGTCTACTTCCATGTTATTGATACCTGGCTGGAACATTCTGGTAGTTTTAAAATTGACGTAGAAGGACCACCATTTTGATTTTCAAGATGGCCGCCATTTTTGCGTGCTATATCTTTATATACAATGCATCTAATTGGCTAAGCTGTCTTTAAGCAAATATAGCTAGAATACTTATACTTTTGTAGTGTTTGATACATAAATAATTTGATTCTTTTTTGTATTTCAACATGACCGCTATTTTTAAATTCAAGATGAACATTTGTATTTAAGTTGTCCGTGTCTCACTCTGTAAGTGATCCAGCAAGATATGCCTTGAATTATATTGGAATAAATTCCTGGATTGTAACTCTACATGCGTAATCGGAGGATCATCTTTCATGGGCTTTATCGACTCCCCAACTAGAACACTTTCGATGTCGCAAGTCAACAGCGATTCACCAAATCACTGCCCATTTGCAGATAACGCCCAATTCATTCCGTTCAAATTCCTCCTCACAGTAAAACCCCAATGGAAATGGCAAGTCATCTAGAACCACTTCAGAACATCTAAACGCATTTCACTTTATGGTGTCTAAGAACAAATCCACCTTATTTCCCGTTTGTATGTATGCATTCCTTCTTCAGGTCATACTGTGGTGGATTTATTTTGCATATACTGTACCGCTAGCATAGCGCTTTATGCTGTTCTTAATTCAACATCACTATCTGTCTTGCCTCGCCATCTGCATCACCTGAGATTGGGAATTTTATAAAGCTTCCCTATAGAGGAACGTATTACCATCTTCGCAAGTACTTCTTTGATAGACGTACCGCAAGGTTTCATATCAGGCGAGGTAGACGTCCACGCTTTGGCGGCAAAACCTTGCTATGAACTAAGTCCTTCATTATGTGTAATCTCCTGATGCTGTTGTCATCTTGCATTTGTAAGTGTGACAGTGTAAGGTATACCAATAGGTTATTGAGCTGATGTAGTGAAGATCTCCTTCAGGACAGGTTATTTTCAATTACATGATATAGACGATTTCACAGAGCAATTTGTGATTTTTCTCTAATTAAATATGACCTTACATTACGTGTTAAAAAGTCTCTGCCAATGCCTCCTTTTAGAGTTAGACCATTAACACTAAGTTCATGTATGAGTATTCTTTTCAGAATGACCAATATTGCTGTCGTGTAGAATTTTATTCTAGAACAATCTATCTTTTATCATTTAGACATGAAAATTGATGTAAAACATGAATGTTTTTTTCAAGCTGCTGTACATTGAAAGAGTTTATAGTCCGATATCTGTCCGAAAGGATGAAATTATTACAAGTTTACGAATAGCCACGGTGTGTTTATAAGGACGACGTCGGGGATCATAAACGACCCGCTTTATGGAAATTAACGTTTGCATTTGATTCATCTATTCAGATTGGTTCAGAGAACAGTGCAAAGTGTAATATTTACAGAAGTTAATTACATTTGGGACTCAAGTTTTAGAGTAATGTTTCAGAAATTATCAGCCGTTACGGTTAGTTTATGTACCTTTAATCTTATGGTGCCGGACATCTTGAATTTCATATTGGCAGCCATTTTGAATATTAAATTAGAACTGAATTATTTTGTATCAAACGCTAAAAAAAAAGAAAAAACTCACTGTATTTGCAGGTATTTTATTTGCTTTAAATCAGCTTAGCTAATCATTAAATCATTAATATTTTATATAGATATAGGTACATTTTAGTAAATTTGGCGGCCATCTTGGAATGCAAAATGGTGGTCTTTCTACATGAGGTTCAACACTACCAGGATGATCGTAAGTATCAATAAAAATAAATATCAATAACATGGGTGTAGACGCTTAAGAAGGTTAACTTGATTTTTTGCTCTATCACATTGTATTTACAGGTATTTGTTTGCTTAAAGTATTGGTCATTTAAATGAATTACATACAGACATAGCTCGCAAAGTTAGTGTTCCTAGGTATCAATAATATGGGTGTAGACGTTTAAAGTATGGGTTTAGCTGTTATAGAACGTGAGATATAGGTCGCAGAAGACGATTTTTGGCGGCCATTTTGAAAACCAATATGGCGGCCAACAGAGGCCGTGATTTTTGGGGGATCATTTTTTTCCTGAAACCTTTTGTCCTAAAGAAGCCATATGCAAAGTTTCATGCTTTTTTTAAACCTTGAACGATTTTCATGCTTAGCCGCTCCACTATTTCGGCCACTGATATTTGAGTAAGAAGTTGTCGTCTGTCTCTACAATAGCACTGTCTGGTTCTCCGGCTACATTACCATTCAGAACGACGCGGATTCTTCTTCCGGCCATGATACTAGCTCGAAGTGTTTGTATAGATCCGTCACATAGAACTCCTTTATGGCTATGGGAATAGATCATTGACCAACATGTGTCTGCAAACCAGTCTATATTTGCATGGTATATTACGTTATTTGTTTCACCCCGGCCGATATACCACCCAAGCTGGTTAATTTTACCATCGGATCTTAAAATTACAAATGCCCAACGAGAAGGATCTGTTTTAAACCTATGGATGTATTTACCGTCAGAAGGCAATACTTTTTTAATCTCGGAAATTGGGCGCTGATCAATGGTCAATCTTTGATAACAACTTGATCTAAAAGCGTCGCCGTCCACCTATAACCTTGAAAAAAACTGATGTCGTAGCCCTGTTGGATAGCTGAGTCAAGGTTAGATAATGATCCACAAGTTATCTGTCCACCGTCATGGCAATAAACCGGATAGTTATCGCGATGGCGGCAGGATTTCCTTGAATGAAAAAATACATCCTCTAACAAATCAATACGGTGGACAATGTTATTAATCATTTCTTAATGATCTCAAACCATATCATAGTTGAAAAATAGAATAGCAAAAACAATGAAGATCACAATCTGAGATAGCACTAATCAACTAACCAACAAAGAATCTAAATGTAACCATTATATTCTTAGGCTAGGGAAATGACAGCTCACACGTGCTAGACAATATAGTGACGTCATCAATACATGCGGTGTCTAGTGTCGGCGACGTCATTAATTTTAACGCACTGCGACGTTCCTATGATGGCGGCGCTTTGGAAATGTTTCTAAAAACTGCAATTTCATAATGCTTCGTGAGAGTATGAGAGACAAAAATCAAACTTGGGTCTATCAAATGAACAGGGAAATCTCAAACCTCATGAAAGATATTGGACACCAACCCTCGGCAAGCCTCGGGCTGACCAGCCAATTTTTTTCACTCGGGTTGAGATATTCCTGTCCTCTTAACAGACCTATATAAGATTCTATTAATCTCCAATTAGCATGATATATCATCACGTGACAGCCCCCTTTGAATACTGCGATATTTATAAAAACATTATGGTTTCAGTTATATTTAACTCAAAATGCAGAATTATATATTATAAAGTATACCTCGTGAACCAATCTATTCGAATGACACTAAAGCTATCCGAATCGCTGGGACGGGAAGATCCAAACAGATAGTGCAGGCTTTTGTGATAATCCCCTGATGTACAGAACATATAAATGTGTTTCATGTTTCCTTGGCTACCTGGAACAACGACTGTGAACATGTAGAGTTTTATCCAAAAAAAATGTTAGTGCCATCAATACGGAATGTCTGATTCCAGGAGGACACATACACTCGGACGGAAGAAGCTGATTGGAAGGCGGATATCAGGTCACCATCCCGTCCGGAAACTACGTCCCCGTCATCATCTGTCTCATAGACCAGTCTCCACTCATTTACGATGTCCGTAAGCCAAATAAGGTGAAAAGGTTCATGTAGGAGTCTCTATATTCTAGCTAGGCCTAAAAGTAGAGGGAAAGTGGATATCTTCTATATTTGGGATGTCAAACTTACAATACTACTGGCATGGCAGACATAACCAAACAATACGTTGTGCAATGTAAGTCACTTATCACATACTCGATGTTGTTGTATTTTCAGAACCAATGTGTTATGGAGAGAGGCCGAATACTTAAGGGGCTATATACCCTAAAATGTCCCAATGTTCAATATTATATATACTTGTTCTATAACAAAAATGTGTAATTATATATATTCTATCAAAGTTTCGAAGAAATTTTATATTTTTTTAATGTAATTGAAACTCAAATGTGTCATAATGTCCCCAAATCGAAGTGTGGAAATTATTGTTTATGCTCGGGTACTTACTTATTATTGTTATTATAACAAGCTAACTGATATTTACATAAAATAAATCATCGGCTTCTTAGGTAAAATCTGTGTTTGCGTTTACATATCACATATATATTGTACAACAAAAATAATAATAATAATAAAAGGTTATCATAGTTTTTATAACATACTATATATAAATCATCACACGGTAAATGTTTAAGGGTAAGGTTATGATAAATAAGAATACCTCGGTTAATTTGGTGACGAAGACCATGACGAAAGTTGGGTCAACCTCATGGAAACTAGAGTCTGTCGGATCCACATCAAACAGTCTACACTGTAGAGACCTTCGCTGGTAGCTGAGGACAGTACAACCTGGATGTGATAAGCAGTGTTTGCCGCATTCTAGCAGTGAATTCCAATACAATGATTCAAGAAGAGTGGCACAACAGATAGTCTTTCCCTAAGCAACCTGACGAAAGTCAGATATTACTACAGAATCAGTTAGCGTTGTCCCATACACTGTCAATGCAAGTTCAAAGCCAACACATACACAAAAATCGACAACCTCTTGTAATTTCATTTTGTAGCGTTCGTTCTGAGAAGATACTTCGTCGGTTGACCTTTGTTCAAACGATACCGAAGATATACATAGATGTGTTACTGAACCAGAGGACAAAATTTCTTCTACACAGAATCCAACAAAGCAGCCATCCGTGTACATCACATTAACCTTTGTCAAAGAGTCTTTAAAAAAACCATAATACTACTGCCAGAAGTCGAAATGTCATAAGGCATTTTTCACCGCAGAAAAAAGTTGAATGCTGTACGTCTGACTCAGAAGGAACATGCTGATTAATCAACAACTGTTAATAATACAGAGTTATTAACCTTGCGTGACAAACTTAAGTGGAACACTACTGAATAATACAGAAGAGAATTGAGCAATTTCTGAGTGGTAACAAAACAGAACGTTAGCTCGAAGAATCGCCTTTTTATACAATTCTGTGAAGTACCTATATTTGACCCGCACTATTATAATTCGATATTGACTAATTAAGTAATGGTCACTATTTTTCGATTTCATCGGGGTATAAAAATGTTTGCAAACCGTGTGAATCCGAGTAGCAGGTTTCTCACAAAAAATTGCAGACAAAATTTATTTCAAAACCCCATGAAATATTATTTGAAGCTGACAATTTACCTACAGTTACTATTCGTTAAATACATTACCAATTTGATTTATCAATTTCAATTTAAATTTGTGTTACATAAACTGTCAGCTTTAAAGTTAATATATATCTTGTACACAAAAAGAGTATAATTTCCCAAACTACTTGATATACATTTACACGTACAATTCCATTAATTTTCACAAGGTTTTTTCTCCAAATCAATACGTAGCGTCAATGTTTCTATTTTAACGTCACGATATCGTCGGGATTTAGTGACATTAATTTTATTTAATATGATAACAAAGTAAAATTACTTATTCAAAAATGAATATTTAAGGCCAGCAGATATAATTTTACTAATTAGAAACACTTTTCAACCTTGTTGTTAAACAAATTGAAAGAGTGTATCGTAAATGGGTGAACAATTGCTATTAACACTGTAAACATGTCAAATGAAATTCTAGAGTACGAATTGGCTTCTTAGTCCACTGCGCTATCAAAAGTCATTTTCAACTTGTATTTGTACTTGTAAAATTGAAACCTTTGCGTTATAGATATTGTAAATCTCATAATGGTCGTAATAATTGGTGGTGATTTGTGGTTTATTAGTATGAAAATTACGGCTCATATATAACTTAAAATGACCGTGGATGTTGATAGGACGTCAAAAGTAGAAATATTAGTATAAGAGAATAATATATAAGCATACCGAACAGGTAAAACCAGTACACCAATGCACCATATTTCAAAATGGTTATCGTATATAATGACTCATAAGTACAAATCTATGATATATGTGTTATCACAGAACCACCACATGGATCTTATCGGAACCAACTGTAAAGTAAACAACCATCCGATTTAAAAATAAACTTTAAAAAGTTTAAAGTTTAAACTTTTATTTAATTAGGATAATAAATACATAAAAATAACATCATATCACCATATCAAAGAGATAAAAATGAAAAAAAAACACCAACAAAAAAACAACACCAACAACAATACAGCAGAACTTCAGCATAAAAACGGCAAAATTTCAGAGTATATTCTAAAAATATGTGTACTCTGATTACGTCATGGTATTCAACACAATATTGTTCCGTGCCATGAACGTACATTTGTATATGTTTTCCTCGTTTAATGATTGTGTCCATCGACAGGTATCTGCTAATTTCAGGCTTGCGTTAGAGGATCCATTATTTATGTGACATGTAGCTAGCTTCGTAGTAACAGCATGCATTTCAAAGTGTTTATAACAGGGAATCGATATTTTAATTGCAAAGAAGAGAATTGTTATGTCCCATATGTAAAAAAAACAGAAAAAAGGGATAGTTGTTCAACACATTTACAATATCAACATCAAAAATATAATCTTAAAGGTGCTCCATCCAAAAAAACAGAGCTGATTTAATAAGTATTTTTTCAGTTACAAAATTTGCTTACTTTACACCATTACCACCGTTGAAAAATTTGAGCTTTAATTCCAAATATAGATATTAAAAATAATTAATTGCGTAAGGAAATAAATCCATGGCACTTTCCCCTATATGGAATAAACCACTGATTGTGCACGCGCCATCTGAGTGTTAGTTAGTCCCAATAGATAGTATAATTAATTAGTTATTGTTCTGAAAAATTGGTATCGCTAATTCGCGTTTATATGTTCTGTCGGCGGTAGAACATCTTTAAATCTAAATGTGAATAGTTCCGGCCCTGTTTTGTTGCTCACATTGTCTCTCTAATATCATCAAACTTTGACTAGTTTACATTGCCAATCAAGTCGAATATTTCAAACACGTGCAAGTTATTAACAGATGACCTTCGATGACCTCGAGAGTCTGTACGCACATATAGCATATTTCTGTCAAATCTCACGATATCACGCACCATATAGTCATATCGCCCACTCGCAATCGAAGGAAATCGAGTACAATTCGGGGCTATGGCGTCCATATGTTCAGTGTAAACCGCTCCATAGGTAAACCCAAATTGATCCGTCGTCATCGCTTGAAGGTAGCCCGGGTCTGCGCATGGCTCTACTCGAGCTTCCGGTTCCGGTTCTGAATCGGTCAACTCGCATCCAGATATGGAATCCCATCTACGGGAATTTTGATCTTCACTTTCAATCAAATAGCTGGTCGAGTCCAGTAGATTTAGGGAAAGCCATGCCATTTCTTGGTTTATAAGCCTGACATGGACGCGTACTATCCACTCGTGTGAGTAAACAACATCACCGACCACCAGTGGGGCGAGTTTGATAATTTTCCTGGGGTAATCTTGTTCTGGGTTGAAGATGTATATAGCATAGCTATCACTGTCGGCAGCGACCAAATCCCCGTTAGGTAGAACATCGAAGCCGCTAATGTGACAGATGTCTGTTGCACAGAGATTGATGTACTTAATCTGACGTGTATGTGTTCCTGCAAGGAATCAAGATACGACCATTAGATACGACCGATAGGAGCTCGAGACAACGATGTCATTTTTACATAATTAATAGTTACGGCAACAACGTAATGTTTGTTTTCAAGATAAGTATTTATGTAAAACAAAAAAATATATTTCGCGATGAATCAATTTATCCTTTTCGCACTTACGCCTTATTCATCGCTACAATTGTTTTATCTTAATTAATATGATTTTACTGTACTTTAAACACTTCAGTGGTTATTAATTGTCACGTCATCTACATTGACTGCTGATATTAAGTGCAAGCCAAATTAAAGTTGTTTTAGATTATATTGAATACCTTTCGCACAAAGAAAAGAAATTCCATTCTACATTGTGGATGAAAAATTATATTCAATCAAACTATACAGCTATGCAATAAGTACATACCACCGAAAAAATGCTACGTACCATCTAGCCGACGCGGCGATCGTCTAGGTTTCCATCGCAGACGCCATCTTCGATTAAGTTGTCGACGTTCCTGACGATTCATCCGTTGTACACTGATACACGCATCCCCGTCCCCTCGGGATCGAGTCAACGCTGTATTGACGTCACGTAATTGTGACGTCACATTGTTTAAGTCCTCGGCATTATCCGGTGTATTTTGTAAAATATTCCACGGTGCAATGGATGCTAATTGTTCGTCCAGGGCGTTGTACTGAGCAATTTCTTCATCAGCGGTGTTTACTAAATTGGACAAAACATTGTAAATAACGTCGAGCTGAAAGGCAAAATTCCGCCTGTTGCCTTCACGTAAATTATCGAAGTGTTGAGCACAGTGTTCTAGTGTGTTAAAGTTACGTTGCCGAGGAGACCCATTCGTACATATAATAATTGTAATAAAAATAAGTGAAACAAATGGTTTGTACCCCATTTCGTAAAACTGGTTGTATCAGTAGCTTGAAATTGTCCAGTAATTTTAAATACAGTAAAGGATATGTAAAGGTTTAAGACAAGACTCCTAAGCAACTGCCAAAGCGCTTGTAAACAGAATGTTTGAGGTGTAAGGCAATATAATATGATGATATATATATAGATGTATACTAACGGCGTGACTCTACTATAAAGAGTTTATATATAAAGTCCACACAGACATATTATCTGATCAGGCTTGTGCGTCTGGCGATATAACTGGGACTTAAATGTGTTTCGGAGATAGCGGTCTCGGTATCAAAATCATATTTCACTGATTATGACAACAACTGACAAGCAATCTGTTGTATTATTCTACATTTTGTTTAAAGATGCTCGACCGCTGACAAATGGTATGCTTTCTTAAAATCAGGAGCAGACGAATTGGTAATTTTCTTCAGTTACAAAAATTACTTGCGTTACACCATTACCACCATTGGAAAGTTTGAGCTTCTAATTTTATTTCAAGATAAAAACATTGAAAACAATTACAAAAAAAAATCCTTGCCACTATGTCCTACATGGAATGAAATACTGATTGCGCGTGCACCAAAGGCAAAATAAACTATTTTACATTGCTGTGGTTTTAAATAGATATTTGTTTATATGTACATGATTAAACACCAATTACTGTTCAAATGATGAGCATCGTGTATGCTCTGTCGGCAGTGGAGTATCATGTATTGCATTGACACACTTTTACGGACTTTTTTTTGCACACGTTGTGTTCATACTAACATTATGACATTGACTATGGCCGGTAGGGCGTTAGAATTGTACCTGCTGCCCCAATTGCATCGTGATAGGCGACTAAATTTAAGATATTATATTTCTTCTCTTCAGTTTTATTGCAGTAAGCTTTTAACTAACTTTATATGTGCCGTATTTCCATCGTCACGAACAAAAAAGAGCTTTTGATATGTTATTCATCACCAAGAGTTGCCAACATTTTGATAAGTACAATACTTACAATGCGTAGGTTAAATTTTACAAATGAGAGCTGCAAAATTATTTTAGCAAAATTGATTTTGGAAATAAAATCCAATAAAAAAATTATCATTTCATATACAGAGCAACGAAATGATGATATAGGTCAGACCATATAAAAAGCGAAGTTGTGGTCTACAATTTAATTTAATTCATCTTAAACCACATTAACATACATAAGGCATAAAAAAGGAAATTTTACAGTGTTTAAAGTATGTGCCGTAACTATTGTTTACAAAGCATCATACATGTTTATCTCGCCCCTGCGAGGTAGACTTTGGGCACTGTCCCCTGGGCCCAGTTTCATGACCATTCCTTAATTAGAATCCCTTAACATAAAATTATCCATAGGAAAGCAGTACGGATTTTTAACTTCTGTATTGCTTTCCTATGGGAAATGTTACGTCAATAATTTCCTTTGAGTTTAGGAATGTTCATGAAACCGCCCTGGTCGACACATCACACACATCACTTGTCTTTAAAAGTGGACGTTCCTGTTCCTGCTCAGCGCTTAGCATAAAGGGAGAGGGACGACTGGTTTGCCCGTTTTGTGTATCATGTTACCAGGTGAGGCGTGCTTGTTTCATTTCTTCAGTAGGATAGCTCAAAAAAGGGGCAATAGTTCCCTTATTACAAAATAGGCAAAACGAGAACATACAGCAGTCTCCCAAAAGACGCACCACATAACAATAATGTACTTCACACAGGCACCACACTGCATACATAGGAGGCCGTCCTTACATGACTCTGGCTGTTAATAGGACGTTTAACCGACAACCTTATACAGGTCACATGTTCGCATTAGAAAAACTATTGCAGATGTAAGACGTAATACTCAGAGTTAAGGTTCGAATAATTTAATGTATTGTTAAAGTTACCTTCACAATTTAATGTTTTACATTACCGCAACTTCTTTTCCTCCCAATAATATCTTGAGATACACAGATACAGTCATCTGACCTCGCATTTTGCTACATACAATTAATTAATTGCATAGAGTGACACATTTAAGAGTATTTAAGCTTTACTCATTTCATTAACTGATTAGTGGATTGTTCCTTACGTCCTATTAACAACTAAGGTCATTCAAAGACCGACCCAAATTTCGTCGTATAAATTAAGAAATGTTCCATGATTCTTGTAAAATTTTGAATTTGGTACAATAGTATAAATAAGGCGTTTACTATTTCGTAGACCCTGCTTCTATCATATTTTACTTGTTTCAATATTCTTCATACACAAATTTTATCATATAAGAAAATTAC
This sequence comes from Argopecten irradians, assembly GCF_041381155.1. Lineage (NCBI taxonomy): Eukaryota > Metazoa > Mollusca > Bivalvia > Pectinida > Pectinidae > Argopecten > Argopecten irradians. Next base: position 18,517,199 of record NC_091149.1, on the reverse strand, counting down.
CCTGGTTTTAAAGGTAGGTTTCGCCCAACCAAATAAATATTTTTTGTGAAATGCGATAAGCGGAAGGAAAGATGAAAAAAACATATTAAAATATCTCAATTTAATTTCTTTATGTGTTTGAGATTGAACAAATGTGTCTTGAATACAAAATTGAAGGAAATCCTTGATTTATTACGGTGTCCGTCAGACAAAATAATATGCAAATGAAGCTGCGATGGATTGCGTTGTCGAAGTTTGGCTACCCTGTAGATTGCACCGAGCTACTATCAAGATCACAGTTGAAGAATTCACATAAGATATATGTGTACTGATTTTAACCGCTACAGATAAGTCATCAGAAAGTCGGTCAGTTCTTTTTGTATTTTAGTTTCCAAGGTTTCAACCAGTCAATATAGTAACAGTGTCAAGTATGAAGCGGGTTTGGGTTAAAAAAAAACTATTGCCAATTGTTAATTTTCTTTGAATGAAAGCCGATCTGATTTTTTATATCCGTTACTACTCCTGATTGGTTTCACCTATGTTGGTCGTTTGATTATATTAACGTCCTATTAACAGCCAGGGTCATGTAAGGATGGCCTTCCATGTATAACGTCCTATTAACAGCCATGGTCATGTAAGGACGATCGTGTTGCTTAGTTTAGTACATCAAACATATATGTAGTTAGTCTGCTGTTGTATGTGCGCTGGCATATGTGTAGAAATTTAACTCACCACGTGCAACACGAGTCTCAACAGAATCCGTGCGATTTCCGTATTGCTACATGCCATCTCTGAATTTCATTCCCTAGAGATATCCTAGGGTGCTACCGATTCCATTCTAATTTCCTCTATGTTGCCGATTCAGATACATTGTTTTCTCACATGCTTTGTTTCAGCCATTTTGTTTAATTTTAGTGCGTAACAATGCGCATGCGCGAAACTTCGACAACATAATCCATCGCAGCTACATTTGTATACTATACTGTCATCCTGACATCGTAATAAATCAAGGATTCTATCAATTTTGTATTCAAGACAGATTTGTTCAACCTCATACGCATAAAGAAATTAAATTTGGGTATTTTGATATGTTTGACCTTATACAGGTCACATGTTCGCATTAGAAAAACTATTGCAGATGTAAGACGTAATACTCAGAGTTGAGGTTCGAATAATATAATGTATTGTTAAAGTTACCTTCACAATTTAATGTTTTACATTACCGCAACTTCTTTTCCTCCCAATAATATCTTGATATACACAGATACAGTCATCTGACCACGCATTTTGCTACATACAATTAATTAATTGCAAAGAGTGACACATTTAAGAGTATTTAAGCTTTACTCATTTCATTTATTGATTAGTGGATTGTTCCTTACGTCCTATTAACAACTAAGATCATTCAAAGACCGACCCAAATTCCATCGTATAAATTAAGAAATGTTCCATGATTCTTGTAAAATTTTAAATTTGGTACAATAGTATAAATAAGGCGTTTACTCTTTCGTAGACCCTGCTTCTATCATATTTTACTTGTTTCAATATTCTTCATACACAAATTTTATCATATAAGAAAATTACCCTGGTTTTAAATTTATTAGGCTAATATCCTTAACAATTTAGGACGGCCTCCCATATCTGCTATATCCCTTGTGTGTGTGAATATCTGTATGTTTTGGGAATATACGGTATAGTCGTATCTCCTGGTAATGGAAGATTTCTGCCGTTTTATATTGCTATCTATTTGATACTGCGAGAGACATCGAACTGCACACCTCACACTAAGCCTTATCGACCTTAAAGTGTGAATTACACGTGACTGGAAGGCTCTTTATAAACAACACTGTAAGGTCACGAGGAATCTTCTATAACTACAGAATCTGTAGAAGCAAAACATATATTTTCTGTATCTAGAAACATTTCGGTGTAATCTACCCTGTAGATTGCACCGAGCTACTATCAAGATCACAGTTGAAGAATTCACATAAGATATATGTGTACTGATTTTAACCGCTACAGATAAGTCATCAGAAAGTCTGTCAGTTCTTTTTGTATTTTAGTTTCCAAGGTTTCAACCAGTCAATATAGTAACAGTGTCAAGTATGAAGCGGGTTTGGGTTAAAAAAAAACTATTGCCAATTGTTAATTTTCTTTGAATGAAAGCCGATCTGGTTTTTTTTATATCCGTTACTACTCCTGATTGGTTTCACCTATGTTGGTCGGTTGATTATATTAACGTCCTATTAACAGCCAGGTCATGTAAGGATGGCCTTCCTATTAACGTCCTATGGCCATGGTCATGTAAGGACGATCGTGTTGCTTAGTTTAGTACATCAAACATATATGTAGTTAGTCTGCTGTTGTATGTGCGCTGGCATATGTGTAGAAATTTAACTCACCACGTGCAACACGAGTCTCAACAGAATCCGTGTGATTTCCGTATTGCTACATGCCATCTCTGAATTTCATTCCCTAGAGATATCCTAGTGTGCTACCGATTCCATTCTAATTTCCTCTATGTTGCCGATTCAGATACATTGTTTTCTCACATGCTTTGTTTCAGCCATTTTGTTTAATTTTAGTGCGTAACAATGCGCATGCGCGAAACTTCGACAACATAATCCATCGCAGCTACATTTGCATACTATACTGTCATCCTGACATCGTAATAAATCAAGGATTATATCAATTTTGTATTCAAGACAGATTTGTTCAACCTCATACGCATAAAGAAATTAAATTTGGGTATTTTGATATGTTTGACCTTATACAGGTCACATGTTCGCATTAGAAAAACTATTGCAGATGTAAGACGTAATACTCAGAGTTGAGGTTCGAATAATATAATGTATTGTTAAAGTTACCTTCACAATTTAATGTTTTACATTACCGCAACTTCTTTTCCTCCCAATAATATCTTGAGATACACAGATACAGTCATCTGACCTCGCATTTTGCTACACACAATTAATTAATTGCATAGAGTGACACATTTAAGAGTATTTAAGCTTTACTCATTTCATTTATTGATAAGTGGATTGTTCCTTGCGTCCTATTAACAACTAAGGTCATTCAAAGACCGACCCAAATTTCGTCGTATAAATTAAGAAATGTTCCATGATTCTTAAAAAAATTTAAATTTGGTACAATAGTATAAATAAGGCGTTTACTATTTCGTAGACCCTGCTTCTATCATATTTTACTTGTTTCAATATTCTTCATATACAAATTTTATCATATAAGAAAATTACTCTGGTTTTAAATTTATTAGGCTAATATCCTTGACAATTTAGGACGGCCTCCCATATCTGCTATATCCCTTGTGTGTGTGAATATTTTTATATTTTTGGGAATATGCGGTATAGTCGTATCTCCTGGTAATGTGAGATTTCTGCCGTTTTATATTGCTATCTATTTGATACCACGAGAGACATCGAACTGCACACCTCACCCTGTTACATCACACTAAGCATTATCGACCTTAAAGTGTGAATTACACGTGAGTGGAAGGCGGTTTATAAACAACACTGTGAGGTCACGTGGAATTTTGTATTTGTAACTACAGAATCTGAAGAAGCAGTAGAAAAACAAAAATATATTTTCTGTATTTAGAAACATGTCGATGTAATCTACTCTTTAGATTGCATCGGTCTACTATCAAGATCACAGTGGAAGAATGCACATAAATATCTTCTTACTGATAATAAAGGCTACAGATAGGTCATCGGAAAGTCGGTCAGTTCTTTTTTGTATTTTAGTTTCCAAGGTTTTCAACCAGACATCATAGTAACAGTTTCAAGTATGTAGCCACTTTGGCGTGGGAAAAAATGTCAATTGTTAATTTTCATTGAATGAAAGCCGATATGCATTTTATATATCCGTTACTACTCCAGATATGATTCACATATGTTGGTTGATATACGTCCTATTAACAACCATGGTCATTTGAGGACGATCGTTCATGTATGCGGGTGTTACGTGTGTTTTTCCAAATATTTTGTGTGCTAAGCTTTGCTAGCAATACGTTCGTTTTCGATGACGCTTTAACGATAAATGAACAAGCACTATTAAAGATTGGTTTGCCAAAATTTTACGCAAATTACATGAGAGACCGTCCGTAAATGACTCTGACTGTTAATAGGACATCAATCTAATCAAACAATGTGTCTGAATTGGACCGAGTGTTTATTATCTCGACATGCCGTATACACATACACTACAAATCCTTCTAGGTAGTGAGCTTGAATCATATGACTGTAATAAAACAAAGCTGCATATTACGGGTTGTACTTTTCAAGACGTTGGTAACCGGTATGCTCGTAAACACATGTATGTATTTGTCAAAGGGTTACCAGATTTTTGGTCTGTAGAACCAGTCTACTTATTAACAACAAAGGTATCCGATGGCCACTTCCCGTGTGTATGTGTTGTGTGTTAAGTGCGTATCGATGTTGAGCAAAGCAGCATGCTCTTGTTACGTTTTACAGCAGAATATAGTGTAATCTTAATGAAGCGCACTTCAAAAGACACACATATACATGTAGTAAGGTGGCCGCGTACAAACATTTATTATACGACAATGTGTTGGCAGAGTTAAACCTATTTTAGAAAGCTAGTTTACTATGTTATCGAGGCTCGAATATCTAATGCATGCATTTTTAACATGTTTTTTGATTAAACAGGAAAACTATATATTGCATTTTTTATTATTATTTTATAATTCCTCATTTATTTTGGACTTTTGAACATTCTGAATATTTTGATTCAATTGAAATTTGTTTGCTTTTAGATTACAATAATTACTGCGTCAGCGCGATAATCAAATGTGTTTTTCGTGGTTAGAATAATTTCAGGAGTACAAAATGTCTCACTTACTTAGATTGTATTTTAATGTCTTAAAGGATCATTTTAATAGTTTGCATTATTGTATTATTCTCTTACTTTATACTAAGTACTTTGACAACATCACTTCTAAACTGGGTGACATATAACAGGCGAGAAGTATTGTTAAAACAGACAGCATATGGTCTGTGAAGTCTGTCAGCTTTGTCAAGAATACCGCCATATTCTCCAAATTCCGTGACGACATGGATCACGTGATTTATGACATCAGTAACCAGGAAAACGTCTGCCACAGCAGCAATACCTCCCATTTTTGTGCACATCCCGCCCTGCCAGCTCCCAGCTTGTGGTATTAAACAAGTCCATAGCCTTTGACCTTCGTTGTCATAGCAACCCAGTTTCCCCGAGTCATCCTCAAGAACAACCACATTTAAGGACGCATCATGGCTATTTTTAGTTATTGCTATCCGACCCCATCTTTCTGTCGCCGTTGCGGAATTGTGTTCTGTTTTATTAAGTTCTTTTTCACTTCCATTTGATTTTATAATTCCAATCCTTGATTTACTTCCATACATTTCGTATGTCACAGCTAAAGTATTTACATTTTTAACGATCCCGGTTATTTCCCCTTTCAGGGCCAATTTATGTGCCATTTGCGTAATTTTTGTATCTTTTATTTTGAAGTACAACACTTCATTACCTACCGCCATAGCAATCATGTTTTCGTTAATGCACGTGACATTACCAGGTAGATACGCAAAAGAAAGAACCGCGTGAAGTTTATAGTCAGGGGTAAATATCTTCATTTTAGAGTTTCTATCGTCGATTACAATTATTTTACCGTCTACCATTGTTGAAACATCGTAAATATTAGCGGTATATTTATCCGCTTTGATAGTAGCTGTAAATTCACCACGGTGGATTGCGGCGATCGAATGCGAACTCTTGGTAGCAGTCTTATATTTAACATCATGTTGGCCGTTATCTCTTGCATCTCGACGAAATTGTCCTTTTAGTTCCGATTTTACCGATGCTTTTTCCTCTCTGCGCCCGAAGTCGTTTCCATCGGAAACGTGAGTACGCGCATGCGCTGCTAATTCTCGCTTTTTATGTGGTTTCAAAGTGGCATCGTCGTCATGGACGCTTTGACATCTATTACAAAACAGTTGTTTACAGTCAGTACACAAAACAGAGGCAGTATGCTTATCAAGGTTTGATGAGACACGGCATTGATCACATGGGAAATGATGTGTGTTCAATCGACGGGCTCCATTGCCTGACATAAATAATGCATGTTGATGAGCTTGAGTTCCTGCAAAAAAGACAGGTAACGGTGTGATTGAGAGCGATAAAAGTAGGTATATTTGATACGATCAATAACATTAAAAAAGTTCATGAAATTGTTATGATTCAGGTTTGCTTGTGAGAGTCATTCAAATGCGAGATGAAAGACATCATTAATGTCATTGAAATTGTATCTATATGTATTAGAAAATAAAATATTCTATTACACGTATCTTTATATAACTCATATTTTATTCATCACTTATACAAGGTTAAATATTGTATATATGGAATTGTTGTTAAATTGGATTGGAAAAAAAGTTTAAAACGAAAAATAGAATATATGACTACAAAATATTTCACAATACACTTCCGAATCTTTAAAATTTTCAATTCGAGAAAAACAATGCAGTTTTCGTTCTCTGTAACAATGCTTCAATATAGAATGACAAATAAAAATCAATACTGTTTTAAATCTTATTAATCAGAGATTGGTGTCAAATAAGCAAAAAATATATCACATCACATATTGTGCGTAACTTGCCTTTGAACTTCCGGTGATTTTCTGCGCAAGTTTGGCAACAAACCTGTCTGCATTGTACACAGAAGGAAGTGGCATCACGAACTAGTCCTTGACCTTGTTCCTGGCATGGTTCACATGGCACCAATGGACCATGATCAATTTGAGGATGATTGTTCGACTTTACGGATGTTTTTGAATGACTTCCGGCTCCCATCAGAACACAGGTAAGCAAGTTAGATGGTGATGGGTCCTGTCATAACTGAACAACGTTTTAAAATTAGCATACTGAAAAATAGCAATGCTTAAATCAACCAATAATCAACTAGGCAACAATTATATTTACAAATTTAGATATTAAGGTAGCTGTCGAGCTGAAGGTCGGATGGGAATGTGCATGAGCCGTGTCTCTTGTGGTGTGCTTCAGTAAGATAGCACTATAAAAAGAGTACTATAACACAGAGGCACGATACGAATATATAGAGGATATTCCTTGTTCTTGATGAATACTAATTACATTTCATCGAGTGAGGTGGAAACTTCATATTTTCCACGACTGCGAAGCATCCAGTTTCCGCATCGCGAGATGAAATATTACAATTATTCAGTTTTCATTTTTTAGGCTATGAGGATGCAATGATATTGAAGCACATGTACATGATGTAACCCCGGCGAAGCCGGATTACATAAAATTTACAGGGGTTCCATTATCATTATATCATCATAAATTCAGCAAAACATAAAATCTTTTCTTTATATTTACTGTTTTTCACGCCAATAATCTCGCGACTGTTGCATATTTTTTCTCTCCCGTCATCGTCAACGAGTTCGATTGAACAACTGATTGCAATTGAGCCATTCATGTGTTCCCATCTAATTTAATTTTTGCATTTAGGGATGATTTTAATTGGTGTGATGTGTATACAAATGCATTAACTGTTCAATCGGAACCAAATTACAATTATTTCAATATAAAATTAATCAGAGAATTCCGAGAAGTTAGTTAAATAGTAATTAAACTCATTTATTAAAAATCAAACTATCCAATGATAGACATTGTACATTTTGTAACAGGAGACCAGAAACGTTATGGCATTTATTTTTGCAATGTTATTATGTGCAAAGATTATTCAAACAGTTTATTGTTTGGTACAACGAACACAACAACACAAAGCTATAAAACCATAATTTTAATGATCATTCTGGAAGATCCAAAGTTGAAAAATTGTTAATTAATTTTCTTATTTTGCTAAATCAATATAATAAACTATTGTCGTATTTAAGATTCCATTCCAAATTTTGGAACATGTTTGATCATTTCTGCCAACAAAATATCAATAGAAAAACAAATGGGGAAAACGGATCTTTACAACTTTTAGAAAAAAAATAATGGGGAGCTTTTGAGCAATCTTTACACATGCGTTTTTGATTTCACAATATTGGAAAGTCATTTATATTAACTTCACTCATTATTAAGTTCGTCCCCTTTTCATAGCTTGCTTTGAGGTGGGGATAAATACTCACATGGGAGGGTCCCTCATACTTGACACTATCGCTTCATTTCGATTAATGATATTAAAAATTGTACATCACGTTAATCAAATCATGAAAAATTAGAAGAAATGTATTGAATGAATGAATGAAACACTAATTCGTACATAAGTAGATATAATGAGCATAAATAAAATAGGTCTGAGAGCAGTTAGAAAGGAAGATTACAATGAAACTAATATGATAAATTTCAGACTAATTTATGGATGTTACAATTGCTATGAAATGTATGCATGACGTGTGAGAGCCTCCCTGTGAGGGGACATTATTCATGTATGAAGGCTAACCCCAAGGCCCAAACCTTGGCGTGTAGCCTTCAACTAATATAAACATGTCTGAGAGAAGGAAAAAAAGAAAAGAGGACAGGTCAACCAGAATTTATGTCATCACCCTCCAGAAACGTATAACAATAGTTGTAAAGGTAATTCGGGTATACATACCTACTGCTAATATTTCCCTTTAGTTCAAAAAAATGAATTGTAATCAGGCCATACTATTGAGTCAGTAATCAATGATATCGGTGATCCTATGGAACGTCTAGGCTAGCGATCGATTTGACTACTAAACGGAAATTCAATAGTTTTGTATATACCTGTATATATGTTTGGTTAGGTCCTATCGATAACTATATATTGATTCGTAGGTAAACTGACGAGTGTAAACCATCTTATTTTCGTGTTGACTTAACTTTACGTTTTCATGCCTAGATCAATTTTCACAGCGATTTAATTTCGCGATTAACAAGTAAGACGCTTTATATTTTAGTTGTAGTTGGTTTTTTCATGAGGGCTTATTTGCGCGAATTTTTAATGTAAAATTAGAGAAAATAAATCACACGCGAAAATTTACCATATTCTAATTATAACATATTCGTGACTTTCATGACATAAAAGAATAAAATATTCGGATATTGCCAATGAGTTTGAGTATAAATGCACGTTAATAGATTTATCTCCCTTTATACTGTCAAGACGAATTATGATATAAACACGGTATCAATGCCCTTTGCTTTATTTAAGATTTAACCCATTGACATTCAAAACAAAATGTGAAAAAAACACGACGGTAATACGTTTTCGGTATGTCTAAAATATCGTTGGCGTCAATCGATATTATCAGTGCATAGAGATTACATAGCAAAGTTAACGTTTACAAGTAAATAAACCTTGATACCAAGTCCCCGTCACAGGTATGCTATTTTTCATTTCAGAATATTTTATTGTTAGATGTTAAAGGTATCATATTAACATATATATGATATAACATACATATATTTACAACATCAAAGTTTTTTGAAAACGTTCAACCGACACATATTTTTGCATTACTTGTATCTCGAAATTTTACATTGACGTCAATTAAATAGAACAGAATTCCTTCTTTTTGTCTGAATCTTCATCAGTTCAATGTTTATTAGTCCGGTCTTAATCTTTTACATGTTTGTCCATCGTATATTGTATTACCTAAGATTAATGTTCTTATGCATTTAGATGTAGCTGACAATATAAGAGCTGACCTTGGTCAAACATTCACCATTATTGTTTAAAGAAATGTCTATCAGAGTTTAATGCCAGTTCAATGACTTATTTACTGACACACACAAAACAAAACATTAATGGGAGATGTAGATCTTTACATGACTGTTGTTGGAACATTATTCAATACATATTAAACATAACAATTTCAAACACCATGTCTCTACTATGAACTAAGCAGAGGGAAATACTTATTTCTTAGTTTCATATCAAAGTGGAAATATCGACATCGTAAACACATATAGCTTTTTTATTTTATGTACTTACCAAACTGTCTGACTCCGACAGATACCAGACGCGGAATGGTCCTCCAGTGAAGAAATTCGGTTAAAATCAATAAATACTATACTATAGTTAAACAGACTTATACAGTATATAAATAACAAACTAAAACATATATACCAGTAAGGTTGTACAGTGTAGTGTGTATAGGGTAGCCAGTATACCTCCCTATCAAAGAGCCTATTATCAGAAGCACACAGCAATGTTACACTACCTATTCGGTATGTGTAGTTTATTATGGGAAGCTAATCGACCCGATCAATGTTCCGTACAGGTAGTATTTTACTGTCCGACCTTCACCTTGAAACATGTAAATCAATGCTATTGTATTTGGTTCGGTATAAGAACTAAACTAATTTAATACACAAAATAGTGTTCGCGAGTCGATTCAATTCAGCAACATTAATCGTCATTTAACTGCAAGTGCAGGATGGTTAAAAATTTGAATCAAGAAAAAAAGTCATTATTTGGATGAATCTAACTTTATAAGTTTAACGTCCTTTTAACAGCCAGGGTCATTTGAGGACGCGTCAGGTTTAGAACGTAGAGGAAAACCAGAGTACCCGAGGAAAAACCTGCGACCAGTGGCCAGAACCTAGCAACTGCCTCACATATATTTGAAATTGCGACCTAGAGATGGAGGATTTGTGTTAATATATCGGGGATATCTTAACCACTTTGCCACCACGGCTACTATTATTACAATGAAATGTAGACGTCAATTACATTTTTTTAACCATTAAATGATAAAAGGTCATTAGAATTGTATTTGTCTGAAAGTTCGTTTACTCAAGACACGTGTAAACAGTTGACGTTTGAGGCCCTTAATTAGGCACAATCACATTACCTGAAGATGATGAAAATCAATTATTCTAAATATATACCATCGTATTATATGAATGCATGGTGATATAGTTATCAAACATTCCGTCACTGAACTTTTTGTCTTCGCTAGTAACAACGATATACAATGGGGACAACCTACGTCATCGGAAGTGATATCGGGCACACAAAAACAATGAAAAAACGCCCGCTTCAAGATGAAAATCGGATGAAATTGTGACATAAAAGCAATGCATCTTCTAAACCTATCGTGCGTCAGACAGTGTATTGTTAGAGACTCTGTGAAATTATTAAATGTCGTCAAACTAGCTCAGATAATGCAAACACTTCGACACAATATTTTTTGACAGCAGGGATATCGGTCACATTTTATTCAATAAAACGTAACAAGTTGTAAAAAAATAAATTTAGCTGCCACAAAACCGTCCCGTTTACTAATATGTAATATATGACTATAGAAAGAAAATATTTCATTCATTATATCTTCTAGTGGAGAAACATAGACGGTGCTTAATTAGAAATTATGAAAGTGATATCGGTCACACTTAGAATTTTAGGGGTAACGGTCACATCCAAAATTACGAAAACTGAATAATACAGCATTGTACATGTAGTCGTTATTTACGCATTCATGCAACTCCAGTGGAAAAGCGCCAATACACTTTTATTGAATTTATCTGATCTTGAAAGATGACTTTTTAACCGATTATCAGCAAATGGTTGGCGAGCTATAAAAAACCTTTCCCCCATTGTCATCCATTCGTCTTTTGTTTCTGTTATTTCTCCGAAAGTCCTGGAGGGGTTTCATATGTAGATCCAGTTATGTATAAAATATTTCGGGATCAATCAGAAATCGAGATGGGAAACAAGAAAACATCATTTATTTCGATACAAATACATGTATTTGCCAGAGAGTATTAAGGATCTATTTTAAATTCCATGTTTAGAAAGTCATATTTCTTGATTCTAATAATGGAACTTGCTGCTATGGTTCAAATTCCACATGTGAGCATAGTTATGCATATTTCATTTTGGGACCGATCCATTGACACAATGGCCAACTGGTAGTCATCTTTGGTTTTCATATAGGAGTTATTACCCATATTTATGTACTTAATGGACCTTTCTGGAATTTTTTAAGTACTATCTCTCTCTTTACCATAGTTGTGCATAATGCACCAATTAAAGCGCGGTAGTCGACAACTTGAAGTTCGTTGCCATGTAGACATACAATTATCAAATATCTTGTTTGATATAGATATTTTGATATTCATTTATGTCATAGGGTTGTATTTATTAATGCTCATTTTTGGGACAGATAATATTACAAAATAATGAATATTTGGCTATCTTGGAAATTTTTGACTACCACAGTGCTTAATAGCATTCATATACATGTAGATATATTTACTTTTTCACTGCAACCCCACTATTTATACTTACCAAGTGCATTTGACATTCAGGGGTGCATGATCTGCTATCCGCCTATTTTCATGTAACGTCATAATTTGTGTGCCATCGATCACATAAACTATAGTTGTTTCGTCCTTGACGATATTGCTTTTTTCCTTAGATATGCAAATATCTTTAAATGTTATCATACAATTGTTATCAAATGAAAATGCGTCCAGTTGAAAATTAGGGGAGCATGAATGCCAACTGGACATCGGCTAATTCAACATGAAGCGCTAAAGATATTGGACCCACATATCAAATTGACTAATTTGCAAATCCAATGGTAGACGTCACGATATTTCCTGGGCCTCTTGTTATCGACTGATTTGCTTTTATAATTTGTTTGCGTATGATCATTTGTGATATTGTTGTTAAGATATATTCTATTTACCTTTTCAATCGTTATTGTGTGTTTATTTGTATAAAGCAAATTATTGAGTTGAAAATCTTTGGAGAAACTATCAGTGAACTGTCATGAAGAATTGTACAAACGCTATCAGCTAAAAACCCTCAGTGATCCTGTCTATCATGTATTCACGTATCTCTGTTGCTTATAGATCAGTGTGGTTTTCCTTTTGTTTACATCGGATGCCTTTACATCTTTAAATTTTATGTAGTTTATTATATATTGTCACTGCGAAGTTTTTAAATTATAATTACTTTAACACAGAAACGTACTTCAAAATAGTACAATGGTACTACATGGAGATGTAATTTGTCTTGGTAAGGGTTGCCCCAGTTCCACTTTGCTTCAGCAAGCATTCCACGCAAAGGCAATGCAAGAACAAATGGGTATGTACAAATACATGTATAGACAGAAACAAAACAATATACAGTGTACGAATAACCAAAGTATTCAGCAAAAAATAGTTACGATAATAGTTAATGATGTTTTCATGTATCTCGGTAGTATTTCCTTTTGAATGATTAGATAAGGAAAACAAAACTGCAATATTTCAGCAATCTTTACGAAGCGACAAACCATTTCAAAAACTTTGGATTTGACCGTTACCATGTGAACGACATTATTTTCAAAAACAACAAAACGCCAATTATACAGGTACGTCACTTTTGAAGCGGATAAAATGAACTATAGTTACTACTTGAAATATAAGGTAATTTATATCAGTAAATAACAATAAAGTTACGAAATTTACACCTGACATATTTTGAGTGAATAAATTGTGACCGATAGCCACGCTGTCGAAACAAAAAACGGACGGATGACGAGCAATGGACGAAAGGCGATTTCAATTGCTCGCCAACCATTTGCTGATAGTGGGGTTTAAAGTCGTCTTTCAAGTATCAGATATAATGTCTAATATAAAGGTTATATTTTGAGGCGTATCACTGGTCGACGTAAGGCCTGTCGCGATGCACTGCTTAAATAACGAACGAAATTGTTACAATTAGCTGTGTGGTATATTACAGTTTTAGTTACTTTGGATGCGTCCCGTTACCACCAAAACAGTTACTTAGGGTGACCAATATCCATTTTATAATGTCTCATAATAGCAACACCGTCCTTGGTTTCTCCAATTGCAGATAATATAGTTTGACTATTATTTCTTCTTTCCCAACATATCAATATATGACACCTTTTGTACATCGAGCGAACAAGTTTTGTGACAGCCAATATTTTGTTTATTTTACTCACCTTATATAGTGTTTCGTGAATAAATCGTGACCGTTTATCAACATTATATGGTCCCCAGCCCCCAGGGGGCTGTGGGAGGGGCCAAAAGGGGTACATTTGACTAACCCACAAGAATTTAAAAAAAATTCTCTACTCACAGATGTGGTAGTATCAAATACTCTTCATAGATAGAAATATCTTAAAGTCCTTTACAAAACTTGTGAATTATATGACCCTGGGGTCTTTAGTTTCCCCCTATGGAGGGGTTGATTTTACCATAATTATATAGGGTAAACACTTTTTTAAGCGTTATTCGGTCATTTGTAATGAGAAATGAGTCAAAGTTGTCAGAAGTATCAGCATAAAATGACCATTGAATCCTATTAACAAAGGGGCCTTAGGGGTGGGGTCAATAGGGGTCAAATAGGCTAAAACTTCAAAAATGTTCTTCTGAAATGCTAGAAATGGTAGAATCAAATACTTTTCATAGATTGAAAGGTCTTAAGGTCCTTTCCGAAAATTGTGAATTGTGAAATATGACCCTTTGGTCTCACGTTTCCTCCTGGGGAGGGGGTTACGTTTACTATAGTTTTATAGGGAAAACACATTTTGAGCATTTTTTGGTCATTTGTAATAGGAAATAATTCAAAAGTTGTCAGAATTATCGGTATAAGATGGCCATTGAATCCTTTTAACAACTTTTCCGTGACTGACCCCCAGGGGTCTTAGGGGCGGGGTCAAAAGAGGTCAAATAGGCGAAAACTTAAAAAATCTTTTTCTGAAATATTGGAAATGGTAGAATTAAATACTTTTCATAGCTTGAAAGGTCTTTACAATAATTCTGAATTATCTGATCCTGGGGTCTAACGTTTCTCCCTGGGTAGGGGGTTAAGTTTACTATAGTTTATATAGGGAAAGCACATTTATGGACATTTTTTGCTCATTTTTCAGAGTAAACGAGTCAAACTTAGTTAGAATTATTAGCCTAGGACAGCATTTTAACATCATATGCATATTGGTCCTGGCTGACACCCTGGGGGTGAGGAGCGGGGCAAAAGGGGTCAAATAGGCTAAAACTTCCAAAATCTTCTTCTAAAATTCTGGAATTGATACAAATACTCTTTGTAGATGGAAAAGTCTGAAGGTGTTTGATAAAATTGTGAATTATATCACCCTGGGTCTCACCTTACCCCCTGGGGAGGGGTCAAGATTCCTTTAGTTTATATAGGAAGAACACATTTATGAACAATTTTTGCTCAATTTTCAATGAGTCAAACTTTACTAGAGTTAATTATTGGCCTTAGATATATAGAGGTTACACAAAGAGTGGTTGTTGGATATGGAATTTATTCCACACGAGTGAGTTATTTTTTAAAAGTTACAAAAGATACGAGCTTTAGCGAGTGTCTTTTGTAACTTTTAAAAAATAACTTACGAGTGTGGAATAAATTCCATATCCAACAACCACGAGTCGTGTGACCTGTTTCTACCACAATTATCCGCTTTTAGCTGATAAGAATACGACGAGGATAAGTACGCTATCCAACAGCAGTTTCGGCGCCAAGCAGCGATCACAGCTTAGCATGACGTCACTCGATTATTGATGACCTTGACAAATGATGACACGACACTGAGAAAGACGTAGTTCGGTCAAAGTTCATCGTGTCAGCCAATGAGAATGCGTACAAATTGTAATTAACAGCTGCATCATTTATTTGATACCCTGAGAGTTGAATAACACCGCCTATTGTGGTAGAAAGAAGTGAATATCCATATCAGTCCTCGTTGACCCAATGGGGGACCAGACAAAACAGGGTCAAACTGACTAAAATTTCAAAACAATTCTGAGTAGAAAGGTTTGATGGAAGCATATTACTCTTTATAGATTAAAAAAGTCAAATTAGTAAAATCACTGACCGACATCAAGGGCCAGTATATAGTGATTATATGTCATTGTTTCATTCCATATATGTACCCAGGTAACCGTTAAGGCCCAAGGGCCTCTTGTTTTTGTTTGCCAGGACTCGCACAAATGAAAACTTCTTTGCATACTATCTCATTTGAAACGAACACTCATTTAGTATGATATGTTATATCAATTATGAACCTTTGTTGAGGTCAATATGGTGTGATATTGCCCGAGTAGAATAAATAATGACCGAAGGCGTAGCCCGAGGTCATTAATTGAAATTCTACAAGGGTAATGTAACACCATATGGCTCGAAATAAAAGTCCTTATTTTTTATATAACGTGATATCTATTTTAAATGTTTGTTTTATACTAAGTAATATAAAGATGCATGGATAATGACTCGACTGCATCATCCCGAAGAACTCGACGTCGGGGTATTGTGACGTCATTATCGCAATATCGACTTGGGAGTGACGTCACAATGGGAATATCGACTCGGGGGTAACGTCACAATATACAAATATAGCATTTTGATGAGGTCGATACAGGGTTTTATTACATGATTTGTTTGCACAAATCTATATATGAAGAAATATAATATTTTCAACTATTACACCGACCGTTCAATTAAACCTTGTCATATTGCACGGTTCGAAGTTATATTGCACGCTTCCATGGAAACGTAATATTGCACGGTTCGAGATGTTATATTGCACGGCTTTAGGAACACCTCGCTGTTGTCGTCTAGTTTTGTAGAAAACTTCCGAGGAATTGCGAGTAACAGTGAGTTACGTTATTATGACGTCACAAATGTTCACGCTCAATTTCGCATTGGATTTATAGATCTTGAAGCAAGCACGTCATATGCATGTAGACGTTACTGTACCGACTAAAGGACGGACACGATGAATGTATTAGATCAAAAGGCTGCAAGCAGGTCTAATAATGTGAAAACAGACAATGAGACATCCAAACCGGAGTTACAACGTGACGTACGTGAGCTATACGTCAATCTTCAATAGGATATTAAGGGGTTTTTTTTGCCGTACGGTACGGTGTTGATGATTTTGTTAAGTGATTGTCGTATTCGTTTTATAAAAAAACATTCAACTGAAAAACTGTTGATTATGTAATAAAACAAATATTCCATGGTTACTGTGCACAGTAACCC
Source organism: Argopecten irradians (assembly GCF_041381155.1). NCBI lineage: Eukaryota > Metazoa > Mollusca > Bivalvia > Pectinida > Pectinidae > Argopecten > Argopecten irradians. The sequence continues at coordinate 18,500,186 of NC_091149.1, read as the reverse complement.
ATGAAATATTTGTATCATTTCGACCAAAGAAAAAATATTGACCGAGGTCAATATGCTTTCTAAAAATGGAAACATCGAGTCGATATGCTAAATGTCAACCTCCACGTGACAGTGTATCAACCAATGATAGTGGCGGAAAATCGGAGCATATCTAATATATATGTATATGTTATAAGCTTTCTTGAAGATGTTGATGAAATTCGATTCATGCTAAACCCCATTTTATATCATTTTATACCTCTCTCGTCTTGTTATTCCAGAAACTATTGCCGTCATCGTGATAACTACCCTATATATTGCCATGACGAGGAAGGTCGGGAAACATGTGGATCGTTGTCCAAACTACAGTCAGTCACGCAACAGGGTAATGATGTCCGAATCTTCTCAAATAACGCATTATCTTTTCCAATTTTAGACAACATTGTTTCCACAAACGAAACTATTAACGCCCAAATGCTAAGTTACGTTGCAAATTACCAAGATGTCTATAACGGTACAAACATTCGTAAGTTTAAAACAGATGATCGTCACTCGGCCTTTTTCTATCTCAGTTCGCATGGTACCATCAACATCCTCCGTTGGTATTTTGCTGGAAGTAAAAAAGGTATCGAATTTGACAAAAGAAATATGGACTGGTATGTTGACACGTGCTGGTCAGAGATATATTCCCATAATAAAAATGGAGTTGCTCTTGCCGGATCCGAGCAAAGACTACTTGCTAGTATTATGGCCGGTAGAAGAATCCGTGTGATTAGTAATAACCGTTCAGCTGCGGAACCAGACAATGTAATTGTACAGACAAACGGACATATCAACGCCCAGCTTCTGAGTAGGATGTCTAGATTCAATCACACTCATTTCAATAAAAACCCGGACTGGATCTGGCAGATGATATCAACGACGGGATATCGACATGTTCTTAGACTTGTTCCGGGGTCATACGATATAACAAAAAACGTTCAAAACAGGAAAGACAGTGTACGGTGGTACACTGATACCCGTCCGTGGAGGAAACTGTTAACGATATCAGCGTCAGGGACCGTTACTTCTGGATCTAAAGAAGTTTTGAGCAGGTCACTGAAATTGGGCGGCATGTTACGTTTAGTTGTAACATTCTCAAACAACACTGTGGTCGCCTTTACTGCCGACAGTATAGAGTTTATTGGATTGGAGGTGTCTGCGCAATTTGTTCGGTATATTGGACACGTCCAGAAACCAGATTCATCCGACAGAATGTTTGCTCCTGAACCTCACTGGAATTTAATCCTGGTCACAACAGAAGGAAGACTGACGTCATCGCTGTGGGATGTTAAGGACAATAGACAGATTTCCATTTCTCACGTGCGTGTGAAGTGTTCGTGGTTTGTAAATTAAATGATTCCGTCTGTCCCTCCCTCCCTCTTACTCTGCCCTCACTTAGTTTAATGTATAATATTTCATGTGTTGCTTCTTGATAAAGAATCAATTGAGGTTTACTGTAATAAATCAATCAAATCTAATTTTAACGATAGTTTGTGTCTATCGTTTGTCATTTGGGAAAAAAAGGTCGATGGAAAGCGGAAGCTTGAAAACGCGACGTTGTGGAACGACTTTGTCATCCTGCTGTTCCATTAATCTCGTTTCTCGTCGTATATGGGATTCATAGTTTTAAATATAATATAATAACATTTCAATAATTTTAATTTTCATAAATTATTCTAATGTAAATATATGGATTGAATGTATTTTTCTAATTTTCATAGAGGCTATGAATAGTAGAAGCTAAATACATATCTTCAGAAGGGCGCTAACGCGCTCCACGGGATATGTAGATAGCTTCTGCTATTCATCAATCCCTATGTAAATTACCTAAAACATTCCCACAAAAATGAAAATAGATCAAAATTGTGACGTTGATTTTTTCTGGATAAATAATTGAATCAAAGTGACGAAGTTACTTTTATTCAGTCAATTTTCAAGAAAATTGAACCACATAATTTTTCCATGATAGAGCACCATATCATTGAAATGGACGTTAATCAGAATAGTGTTATCTTCCATATCATATATACTTTTTATACATTCACTGTATATTTCCCTCTTTCAATAAAGCCTAGATGTCAATACTTTTTGTTTTAAAATGAATAACAACCTTAACTCAATATATATTTTCTATACAATAGCAATAGGAGGTTAGTGGGGTTGTTAGTGTTGTAATTTTCAAAGCTAATACGATAGTTTATTCATAAATTTAAACATTAGAAAATGGTGATATTAATCAAATCGCGGTCAATCGTATACTTAAAGATCTTGGGGCACAGTGACCTGGCACAAATTTCTTCCCAACAGTATATATATGTGTCCGCATCATAGTATCAAGGGTATGAACTCTACTGTAGAGAAAAATCACAAATACGAGTGGTTTAATACAAGGTCTCTACATATCTTACTTTAAAGAGAAACAATTGATTATGTAATGCATTTAAGGATGTATTCTTCTGAGGTTTCAGTCCCGTTGAAGTCTCGTTTCAACATAGACAAAAGAAGTTATGAGATTTTCAAATATAATTTATCAGTATCTGTAGCAAGTTGCCAGATGCAAATTTTGTAAATTTTTAGTAGATTTTTTATACGGGGATTTTAAGAAATGGCCCATTTGGCGGCCATTTTGAAATTGTGTCTTTTTTTGCTTTAAGTAGAGCCACAGTTTTACCATTTTTTAATGAAATTGTTTTTACTTAAATCATTACTGCGCCAGCATTTTTAGCTGTATTTAGCTATTTTTTTGCTGCAAATCGTTACTAGGTTCGTAGTAATTAAAATATTGAGCATTAATATGTGAAACGAAACACTTTTGTGACTTTACATTTAATGGTAATTTGAGCACTTTAACTTTTTACTCTAAAATACTGAAAAATTACAAAAGTTCAAATGGGGCAAAAAAGTAAGCACACGGACCCCCAATTTTTCTTCCTGATTTAGAAAGAACAACCGTTTTCCTATTGATATGCAAAATAATCACAAAAGTTTAATACCAGAACTTTTTCTATAAAGGGTTAAATTTGGCAAAAATGGGTGGAAATGGTGCATTTGGTAGCACCAAATTAAGGGGTAGGGGTAGCATATGTTGTTATTCTGAGAAAAAATATTAGTCTAATTGATCAAAACTGGTATATTTATAAAGACGACTACTAGAAAATGACTTCTACAAACATTCATACATATCAAACACCTCATTAGGAAATTATGGCTTTAATCTCTATCGTATATGGTCAAAACGGCAAAATTCCCATAAAATCCATTATTTTGTCAGTTAGGTGTCTTTGAGTGACAAAAGCTCAAAAACGAGCACACGGACATATGTTTTTCTTCCATTTTCTTCTATGGTATGAACTCCTTTTTCCAAAAATCTATATGAGAAAAAAAGTTTAATACAAGAAAATTTTGACTTCTCAGAGGTGTACATCCTTAAGCATTGGACGTCTTTCAGTTGGCATTCATAGCCAATATGCCAACTAGACAGATGCAAATTCCATGAACAGCGCGTTATCGTCAAGGATGGAACAGCCTTTTGAAAAGCCGTTTTGCGTGATCGCTGACACGACAATTGTGACGTCACAATGTTAATGACGTCATGATAAACGTTTGAAGTTCATAGTTTAAATGACTGCCAACTGTGGTTGTTAAGGTTACATAGTGGGACTGCAGTGAAAATGTAAATATGATGTTATGATATATAATGTTGGTTAGAAAGTCGTGCCTGTGAAGGTGCCTGTGTATAGGCCTACACGTTTTCTAAAGCCGCATGTTTGTTTTTGTTTTTCCCGTGCGAAGTCGATCGGGTCACGACAATAACCGAAACGTTTTGTATATAGGCCTATAGCCTATATCGATCGGGTCATATGATGTTTTCCGAAAATCGACAGTTTCGATGGACTTCTTCGTATCGTTTCAGTTTGTATTTATTGGGCCACATTGATTTTTTATACATATATTTTTATTTCGAAACTTCAGTTGGTCACAGTAACATCTGTCCTAGCTTTAGTCAACATTTCATTCAGAGAGTACGTATTATTTTTCTTGTGAATCTTTGTGGAACAAACTGAAAAGTTACGTATATTGGGCCTTTAATTGACAGTTTATTTTAACACGTCATATTTTGTATACAAAATCACAATCAAACATTAAATATTTACGTTTTCCCTCGATACAAAAATGGCTTAATCCTCATATAAAAAAAATAATAATAAAATTGAGCGATATCTCACGGAGTATTGATTCCGATTTAAATTACACAATAATATTAGCGTTTTCATATATTTATCTTTTCATACCTTGCCATATTTGAAACGATTTTGACAATAATAAAAAGTATGTTCTTTGGTTGCAATGTGTATATATATTATGTTTTCTATTCTATGATTCTAAAGACAGCTTGTCTATGTCTGCTTTGATATTATTAATTATTCTTTCGATTAAACATAAATACATATCTTAACATTAATTACCATTTTAATTAAATATGAATATAACCTGAAATGAACGGTCTAACTATTTTTTTGCAACACCCTAAATTTTAATTCAGATTCTTGCACCTTTTCGTATACTTTGGCAAAACATTTTTGTTTAAAATTTAAAAAAAGGGAATTAAAATCATTCTCTTATCTCGAACACCCTTATCAAACCATTTTTTTCTTTAAAATATTATCAATGCAAAAAGAAGGTTTCCTAAAACTTACCGTGTTATTTTTATACTGAAAATTGTTGTAAACAAAAGAAAGGGTTCTTTGCTTATTCTGTCATTGAATGGCACTGTCTATTGGTCTACAATTATTCGCCTCTTTTAAAATTAGTTGTTGCTTTTGCAATGAGTTTGCAATTAGTTCGTTATTTTGAATTTGCAAGCAATGATTTGAGTGACCATGCCGTCTGCTCAAATGATGCTAACTTAAGCCTTACTGTGTAGATATAGCAGGTAAGTTATATCTGATAAGTTCCTTATCTATTTAAAATGTTTTGTTTTATAAATTAATTCAAAGAACGGATGAAAGTTAGAAATTACTGTTTGACAAAGTAAAAAGACAACAACAAATATTGTATGACACCATATAGTGTACGTGTATACATTGTATTGGACCATACATTGTACATGCAAACAGTGTAAACAACATACATTGTACGTGCCTAGTGTTATGTATTTATCATTCACTATCTTTTGTATATGTTAATTTTGATGTATGTTACATAGAGAGGTATCAACATCAAAGAAAGTCAAATACCGCTTGAATTTATTAAAAGAATATAAAATATATATGTATGTATGTATTGAAGTGTGCATGCCGACAATTAAAATAATTTGTAAATATAATTGTATACATGGGTTACAAGAAGTAATGTTGACAGTGTGGAGAGCATATTATTTAATTTTCAAGGCGATCTGTCTCATTATCAAGACACAAAAAGAAGAAATGAAATTCCATCTTAACGACGGTCTCAAATGTTAAATAAACTATAGAGACAATAGCGAAGAGTATTGTCTAGCTGATCCCTTCGGTCAGTCGCTATTATTAGCTGCGATCGCCGACGGAATACAACTGTTGATATTACTGCTTTGTCCCATATAATTTGATATTATGTAAGTAAAGCAGGTCATTTTCGTGGGGATGGTATTTTCACGATTTCACGGGGCATTGCTTTGATCGCAAAAATGCTATCTGCGAAATAAAGCAATAGACCGTATAGACCCTGAAATCTAGATAACATAACTTATGATCTGCTAAAATTTAAATTTCTTGTTTAAATCCCGAAAATATAAACTCGCGTAAATAACCGACTAAATAGTATATTAAGTGTTGCCTCATTTGATTATTTTGAATGCATTGCATACTTTTGTTGATTTTAATGCAAACAAAACACCATGTATGACATTTCTTTTCTATTCCGTATGTTCTCTACTAAGTAATGAATAAAATCTACTTTTTCGTGAATCTACTGGAAATGTAAAAATTAATTTTAGTTTCAGTAAGAAGACACGTCATTGCAATCAGATACACTTACAGAGATACATATTTTATCACTAAAATTGTTGGAGAAGAAATAATACATGTGGGTAGGAATTGTATCGTTCATATCCATAATCATGGTTAGTTGTTGTGAACATGTACCACGTGGTTTCTTGCCAATGGAACTGAAACCTGTTGGAATAGTTATTTTTTACGTAAATTAGTTAATTATATAGTTTTACATAACAGCACATTAATTTGATCAATAGCTATCACAAAATGAATTCTGGCGGAATTTTATGTTATGTATATTGTACTTGTCGAAATGCACTAGGATGAAAGGTCATGAACTATTTTATCTCGACTGACCACGCCAATTTATCACAAACTCTTTCTATGCGCACCAGGCACTTGATGGAACTGATGAATGATCAATAACGTTATTTGTGTAGAATTACGTCATTTAAGGAAGTGTTATTTTCCTTGACACGCAGGGCTTTATGGTATCAGCTTGTGTAGCGGGGACAATGTTGTAAGTAACAAATTCGAACAGGATTCATGACGTTTCTTTTCTGTTCTCTATGTCCTATTCAATAATGGATCAATTGCCTTTTCACAATCGTATCCGGACTCCGCTTAAGTTTATAGATCGAATCATCAAAGCTTCTAAACCTTAAAGTGAATAGTCGGGCAAAGAAAACCAGTCTAAATGCGTTCATTGGCCTTCCAAAAGTTCTCACATATTAATACGACGGTCAAGTTCTGCTTAGTTTCCCAGTTCTGACCATTAAAGTAAAGAATAGTTGAAAGCATTGAAAGCGAGGCTGCGTGGAAATGTAACCACGGACATAGTGAGCCGGGAGGACGTTTTAGAATTCCCAAACTTTAAATCAATTTCTTCGTACGCAGACAGATTTTGACGAGAGATTTTATTTTTCCATTTCATAAGAAATTATACTGGATACATTCACACCATTTTTACCGACTTTAGCCATCCTTGCCCGACTGTTCACTTTAAAAGAACCTATTTTCCTGGCAGCGTTTGCTCAAAGTTTTTTTTGTCTTATAGCAGAAGACCAATAGTTTATATCTATATCTATGCATTATCTTTTCCATAGATATATTGTATATTATTACATAATTTTGCATTATAATTAATTAATACTGGTTACTTCTGGCCTATAGACAGTAGTAACTATATTTGTATATTTACACTTGCTAGGCTTGTTCACTATACGCAAATACTATCCGATTTTGTTTACCATAACTGCATGGTAACATTGAACTTTGAACACATGGCTTTGTTTATATTTTGACGCAACATTACGTGTATATTGTTGTTTTTCATAGAATTTTGGAAAAATGAAAACAATACATATATGTTTTATATTTATATATGATACCAACATTTTTTATTTAACAATTTTATAAAGAAACGGGAAAATATCCCGACCTGGTCGACGTGCAGTGCTGTCAAATGTAAACATTACCTCTGCGTCTGTGTTCGTCCTACGATCGCGTCTTTGGGGTGGACGGGCGTGTTGTCTTTGCTCTTTGAGAATTTAATCATGTGTATTATAAAACACGCACCGCTAGCAATCCACCTGTTGACAGTTACGCGTCACCGCAAATACATTGTACCCATCGAACACAAGTGAAATTGTTCAGTCTGTAGATGGCGATGGATTTAAGCGTAGATTATACAATCACATGGCTCCCAATAATGTAATATCGTCAAGTCAGACGACAATCTCAAACATGTTGAGCTACTTGAACACCGGCGTATTGACAACTTTGGCAAACTCCCAGTGTGTAAGCGTGCGTCAGCTTCGCCTCGCTGCACAAAACGGTCACCGAGTTCACACATGTGGCCGAGTACAAATTCTTTATGTTATTACGCTATATATTAACTTTTAGCACAATTGAATACCTATTTAAAATTCTGATCTGATGAAATAAATTTTTCTCTGAAATTAACTTGGTTTGTCATGTTTATTTTACAATAAAATATTGAACTTTTTTGTCGTCGCGGATGAATACTTCTACCTTACGTGAGGAGTCATCATTCGCTGTTCAATTCAGTAAGCTAATCCCACTTTTGACCGATTTTTATTGAATAATTACGTCACATTCAAATGACGATTTTATTGCATGAAATATAGATGAAAAAGTCGTTAGAGTGTAAATATAGGGATTGGATTTCGCTTTTATGTTAACCATGCCTGTATGGAGCAATGCTCTAAGAATATATTCAACTACGCGCCCCATAGAATATATTCTTAGAAGAATTGCTCCATACAAGCATGGTTAACATAAAAGCGCAATCCAATCCCTATATGGGAATTCGGATACTAGTGGAGCAGATGCAATGTAAGTGCAGAAACATGGCCAAATTGTGCACATGATGATAAAAGCTTAAAATTAGCACAAATGAAGTTTAGGCCAAAAGAAATCTTTTTTGGCCTCTTGGCCATTGCGAATTACCTCTATGACGCCAATATGTTTTCAAAATCCTCATTATAGATCAAGCAATTTTTCTGATATTTTCATTTTATTAATTCCAAATTGGTGTACGCATGATAAACATACCAATTAATAAAATTTTAAGAAACTCTATATCAATTTGACGTCATTTGATGCCATTTTCCAAGATGGCCGCGATTTTTTTTCAAAAATCTCATTATAGATAAACGCGATTTTTTTGTGTTTTTCATTTTATTCATTTCCTCATTAATGTATGAATGAAATATAAACTATTTACGACATTAGCTAAAAAAGAAGAAGTAATAGGATTTAAAGAAATGTTATACATGTATCTAATTGACGTCATTAGGTGCCATTTTCAAAGACGGGTGCAATTTTTTTCAAAAATTTCATTATTGATCAGTATTAAGCAATCTTTTATTATATTAATTCAAATTGGATGTATGAATGAAAAATAAAACATATACGAAACTATTTTTTAATTAATGAATTTAAAGAAATTCTGTATCAATTTGACGTCATTTGATGCCATTTTCCAAGATGGCCGCGATTTTTTTCAAAAACCTCATTATAGATAAACGCGATTTTTTTTTTATATTTTTTTTTTAATTTTATTCATTTCCACATTAATGTATGAATGAAATATAAACTATTTGCGACATTCACTAAAAAAGAAGAAGTAATATGATTTGAAGAAAGGTTATACATGTATCTAATTGACGTCATTAGGTGCCCTTTTCAAAGACGGGTGCAATTTTTTTCAAAAATTTCATTTTAGATCAATATTAAGCAATCTTTTATTTTATTAATTCAAATTGGATGTATGAATGAAAAATAAAACATATGCGAAACTATTTTTTTAATTAATGAATTTAAAGAAATTCTATATCAATTTGACGTCATTTGGCGCCCTTTTCCAAGATGGCTTCCAATTTTATTCAAAATCCTCATTTTAGATCAATGGTAAGCAATCTTTTACGTATTTTTCATTTCATTCATTCCTAATCGATGTATGAGTCAAAGAAAATGCGATACAAATTTTAAAAATAATAGCAATTAAAGAAATTTTATATAAGTTTGAAATCATTTTCCTAGACGGCCGCTGAAATTTACTGAAAACCTCACTTAGATTGTTTTTGGCAAATTGCTTATGTTTCTTACAATTTTATTCTTTCTCAATTGATATTTGTAATATCAGCTAATGTAATTGCATATCAGGGAATGCTATATGACGTCATTGCTGCCTTTTTCTAAGATGGTTTCCCAATTTATTGACCGTTTTTCTTTTTATTTTGAAATTTATCGAAATTATTTCTTTCTCAAATGATGTTTGAACATTTATTTATTACATTCCGAATAATCATTTTGATAAAAAGTACTTCAGGGAAATTTAAAATGAAGGCATATTTTACAAGATAATTTATTTATAAATTTACAAGCCATATTAATGGTTGACTTTTTGGTCGATTTGTTTTGTCAGCTTTTACCATCTAAAACATTTTATGGGAAAATTTACTGTATATTTTCAAATCAGTTGTATTTCATGTATGCCAATAGGACTTAAAGTTAAAATAGCGTACAAGTCTTTGTTATCCTTTCACCAAACTGCACATTTCATTTTGCAAAAAATAGAGTTCTCTCCCTCTTCACATCAACATATACAATGTAGATAAAAAAAAGTGTCGTCTAGGCAATAAAAAAGAGGTGATGCGACTCCAATCACTCAAAAGCAGGGGAAATAATAAACGCCAGAACAATTCAAGAACTTTTCTGGAACCCAAGGAAATTAAACTGTGACATATACTAATCAATCCGATTTAAATACAGATCCTTTATTATCACTACGTTTGATAAAAGGGTCTGACAACGTCCTATTAGGGGTCACGTCCAGGTGACCATTGGGAATTGCCAATACATTGCTGCTGCCAGAAACTGGGCTCATGCATTGCGGTGAACTATATTTGTCTTACAACATACACACTACAGGTCCAATATCAGGTGTCTAGGTCTTTCAGAACTTGTAGCCCATTATATAAGCATGTTACGGGCCCAATAACATGCCTACAGGCCTTCCAGAATATGACAAGAAGTGGTTTAAAGATTTAAGGTTATTTGCCATATGTGACTTTAAACAAAAGTCAAGGTCATTCATATTAACAAACTTGCGGTAGCCCTTGATTTCTTTCAACATGTTGTAAACATGTTGCATATCAGAACTCTAGACATTCTAGAACTTGACAAGAAGTCGTTTGAAAGTTGTAGGTGTTTTGGGCCCAGTGACCTTGAATGAAGATCAAGATAATTGATGTTAACAAACTTGGTAGTCTTAATTTTCTAGTAACAACGATAAAAAATTTTTGTATGGCCAATTTGTAAAACGTGTTTGAGAAGGAATAAAGTTTTTTTTTTAAATGAGGAAAACAATCAAGAATTATTCTGTAACAGTAGAATTTGGCAGTCATGGTGTTTATTGACCTCATATTTATGTCTTTAAATTCTATTTATACAGAAAAAAATAAAATAAATTATTTTTTACATTTTATACCGAAAGTTTCAAGGAGCTGCGTTGAACGGTTTTTGACTTATAACCCGGAAATGAATCTCGGACGGACGGACGAAGCCCAATTTAATATCCCCCGCAAAAGCGTCTCGTGGGGATAATAATGAAGACTTGATAATAATATATTTATATTCTATAGAACTATAAATCTGTTCCGTTGTAGAATTATAAACCAGTGTTGATTTCACTCATTCCCAGTAAATATATCTATCAATCAGGGTTATACCTCAGGGGTTACTATCACTGTCGTTATATTCACATTCTCGATATTCCAGGGGTTGATATCACTGTCGATATATCCATCTCTGGAATCTGTCATTGTAAAACAAATGTGACAGGTAGTCTGGTCCCTTGGTGTACCTCGCAAGAATTGAATAATGTTACATCATGGTTGACTATATGGCTTTGAAGTTTGACGTCACTCTCTGTAATTTTTAAAATAAGTCTCTGAGTCCTGTGATCGATATTTGATTTCTTCTGAACTGCCTTCAGTTTTTCCATGACATATTTCAGATGTCTATACCGAAATCAAATTCGGTTACGCAAACAAATGCTGGTAGTAGGGATGCTTACGATAAGCGGTGTGCGTATGCGCATACGAATATGTATTGGAAGGAGAGCGACAGTTATTTTATATTTTTTCTTTTTTGTGTGTGTGTGTGTTTTTAATATTATTTAAATAAACACATACTACTATAATTGCAACTTTTTATTATTTTATCCTGAAATTAAATCACGTCACAAATAAATAAAAAAGCGATAAAACATCTCTGTAACAGAATTTATTTTTGCATCAATGACTGTGCATTTTCAGATTATTCACAAAAGGAAAGTAACTATATGACCACATTTATGTCAGCTATCTTCTTGAATATTACAAATTTGAGTAATTTTTCCCCTGATGTGAAGACTGATTTATATGGCCCTCAATTGCCTCATGTTGTCTCGCTTTTATACCCCGATCCTTGCCCTAAACTGTATTATATATCTGTTATATAATATATCTATTTTAAAGTTTTTACTTTCTTATCATTATCAATGGCCTGTACAAAACATATTACGTTGACATACTTTGTCATATTTCATCCTTTTTTGTTTTATTACATAAAATATTTTAAACATTTAAACAACACTATATGTACGGTCAATTTGCTCTATATAGAAAGTAAAAGCTGGATAATATGAGAATAAAAAAAAAAAATCATGAATATGACGGTTGGGGGGGATCTTGTAATATAGCAGCCGATGTCTTCATATTAATTTTCTCTGAAATACTTTTGATCAAAATCTTTATTTGATTTTATATCAATTACTTGTTAAATGTTCAAACATAAGTTCGATAGAGTCCAAAGAAAAAAAAACCTGTAATAGGTTTTAGTAATTTGGGCAGCTATCATAGGAAATGACAGCCAATGACGTGATATATAGTTCCCTAAAATGTTAAATAATATAATCAATTGTGTGCCTATAATGCAAACATCAGATGAAAAAGAATGAAATTAGAAGAAGCATTAACAAAAAGGCCGAGAAACAATTAAAATAAGGTTTTAAACTGGGATTAAATGGCAAATGTAAAAAAAAAAAAAACCAATCGCATGAGAAGAAATTTATAAGAATTAATTTTCTTCCTATTTCCTTATCCGGATATATTTTGATGGAGTGGATATCATATCTATCCAAATTGCGCAATATCTCGCAGGGATGATTCCTTTAAACTAGTATGTTCGCGATGACATCGTAGGATATCGGAAAACAATTGTGAATTAGCTTCGCTCTCTAAAATTGAAAATACATCTGTTCAAATGTCCTTTCAATTCCAAGTGAGTGACTGTTTCTTTGTTTTTACTATAGGGAAGAACAACAATTTATGACATCACATAGAAGAATAATGTGTACCATAACCATGATTGGATGCCTAGCTTCAAATACTTCAGTGCTGCGATTTATGTGTGTATCTGAGTGTCTTTTTGTGCTAGTTTTTTGTTTGTTTACACAAATATTGCATTTTCTTTACTACATTTAATCAACAACAATACATCTCAAAACAATATGTTATCAAAATATTAAATATTTTCTAAAATAAGCTGTTTTTCATTTTTCAAAAAGTTATGTCCCTTTAATTGCACTGAATGACCCCAATCAGCATCATTATAGCTACAGGGATTCTTCTTTCAAGAATTTACGTTTTCGTCTCGCTTTCACAAAAACTGTAATTTCTAATAACATTGGGATCACTATAAACAATTTCGGTCATGAGTGAAATTTCTATTTTTGTACGCTGAGGGAGATTTCTGTGTGATGACAATATTGTTCGCAGAGTTAACCCAGGGTGACCTAACCCTGGTAGCTCCTATTAAAACACCGCTAGCGCTTTCAGTGTTGCCATATCTACATCCCTCCCCACCTGGTGGAATAATACAATCTTTGTACTGTTAAACATACGATTACGTCGGTATACAGGACAATATGGTAATACGGAACAGAAGCTCAAATTACAAAATCAAATATTCAAAATAGTTCTAAATATTTTACTGTTTGTACTTTCTGGATTGCCTTCAATCGTAATGGTAGTCTATTTCATTCAAAGTATTAGTGTTATTTAACACTGTTTTAATTGTCATTCACTAAGTAAGATACCACCGGCAGAGAAAGAGAGAGAGGGGGGAAGGAAGGAAGGGGGGAGGTAGGGACAGACGAACAGACAAACAGAGAAATAATTTAATTCACAAACCACGAACAAGTTACACTGAGGGTATTGGTAGAAATCTGTCTATTGTCCTTAACATCCCACAACGATGATGTCAGTCTTCCTTCTGTTGTTACCAGGATTAAATTCCAGTGAGGTTCAGGAGCAAACATTCTGTCGGATGAATCTGGTTTCTGGATGTGTCCAATGTACCGAACAAATTGCGCAGACACCTCCAATCCAATAAACTCTATACTGTCGGCAGTAAAGGCTATCACAGTGTAGTTTGAGAATGTTACAACCAAACGTAACATGCCGCCCAATTCCAGTGACCTGCTCAAGACTTCTTTAGATCCAGTAGTAACGGTCCCTGACGCTGATATCGTTAACAGTTTCCTCCACGAACGGGTATCAGTGTACCACCGTACACTGTCTTTCCTGTTTTGAACGTTTTTTGTTATAACGTATGACCCCGGAACAAGTCTAAGAAAATGTCGATATCCCGTCGTTGATATCATCTGCCAGATCCAGTACGGCTTTTTATCGAAATGAGTGTGATTGAATCTAGACATTCTACTGAGAAGCTGGGCGTTGGTATGTCCGTTTGTCTGTACAATTACGCTGTCTGGTTCCGTAGCTACACCGCTAGTAAAAACCACACGGATCCTTCTACCGGCCATGATACTAATTCGTAATCTTTGTTCGGATCCGTCAAAAACAGCTTTTTTATTATTATAGGAATATATCTCTGACCAACACGTGTCAACATACCAGTCCATATTTCTTTTGTCGACTTCGATACCTTTTTGCAATCCAGCAAAATACCAACGGAGGAAGGTGATGGTACCATTCGAACTAAGATAGAAAAAGGCTGAGTGACGATCTTCTTTTTTAAACTTACGAATGTTTGTACCGTTATAGACAGCTTTGTTACTTGCAACGTATCTCAGCATTTGGGCGTAAATAATCGCATTTCTTAAAGAAATGTTATCTAAAATCGGTAGAGACAATGCGATTTTTGAATTTGAGAAGATGCGGACATCGTTACCCTGTTGTATGACTGACTGTAGTTTGGACAACGATCCACAGGTTTCTCGACCTTCGTCGTCATGGCAATATATAGGGTAGTTATCACGATGACGGCAATATTTTCTGGAATAACAAAACGAGTTGTTAAATAATGTCAAATATGTTTAACTGCAAAACTGATTATAATAAATATACTCCTAGAGTGACCATTCTATTAGGTATTTTTTATTGAAATCGCATATGTATTTAGGGTTCACATATTTTGCTACTTTGCGATTGATAGTATTGACGAATTGTTTGAGAACAGACAGTTTGGACCGAAAGACAAACTACTGCAGAACATGAAATATTTGTTGTGCATAAACCTTCTTTATTGTCATGGTTGATAATGAACACCACAGCTATTAAAATTACAAGATTGGTTGAATACATGATTCGAAGCACTAAGACATCAGCTAACCACGGATATGTCAGGCCACGGAATGATACCTGAGCTCCGCACCACGAAAGAAAGTACTCGTGAACGTTTCATTTAACTAAATTCACAATATATGAGCCAAATATCTTCGAGTCATCAATGGTGTTACACTTGACGTTTTTGTTTGATGACAATAACGTCCTATTAACAGCATGGGCGGCCTCCCATGTATGCGATGTGTTTCGTGTATGAAGTGCGTGGTGCGTGTTATTCGTCGTTTTGTGTGTGTGTGTGTGTGGTTTTTTTTAGTGGAGAGGCTGCGGTATATTCGTGTTGTGTCTTCTGACAATGGGCAAAGCAGTTGTCTCACTCTTTTTACGCCGAGTGCTAGGCAAAAACAGAAACAAACATTGATATAGCCTATGGTGTGTCTCGGCAAGGGGACAGACCCAGAGCCTACCACACAGGGGCGAGCAGAAATGGAGACGGTAAGTCAAGGGAGATATTAGTAAGCATTCAGGAAGTATAATTTAGTCGCACATTACGATCATGTAATGGGGACAGCAGGTACAATTTAAATACACTACCAATTTTTACATTTACAACAAAGAATAATGTATACTTTTGTGTGAGACTGCACTGTACATTGCCGTTTTGTCTCCATTTATCAATTATGTATAAGTCATAGTATTTACCTCGTGAACCATCTCAATCCAATAACACCAAACGTATCCGGATCGTTGGGTCGGGAAGATTCGCTTAGATACTGTAGGCTTTTCTCATATATCCCTGAAGTACAGAAGATATAAAACACGTGTGCTGCTTCCACTGAGAATGTGTTCCATATCTCCTTAGACATCTGGATCAACGACTTTGAACATGTTGAGTTTTTATCCACGTTGATAATAGTGACATCAATACGGAATGTCTGATTCCAGGAGGGCACATACACTCGGACGTAAGAAGCGGATTGGAAGGCGGATATCAGGTCACCCTCCCGTCCGGAAACTACGTCCCCGTCATCATCTGTCTCATAGACCAGTCTCCACTCATTCGCCACGTCTTCTGTAAATGAATGTTATATGCTGAAGAAGCAAGTAAAATGTTCTGATAAAAGCCCGGACGACATATCAATAAACGATCTAGAGGCGATGATTATTGTTTGGGATATACTGGTGTGCATTATGACTGTTAAATGTCAACATACCGCATATAATTCGGTATAAACAAATAAGTAAACACAATTAATAATAAAAAATATGAAATATATGTACCTGAGTGATCACAGTATACCGATGTTGTATCAGTAACAGTGCATTTGTTAAACCCAGAACAATGACTTCTACTGCAGGGCGAAATCATCTCCTGGAATAGAACATATGGATTATATGACATATACTAATGACTATCATTGTTTGTATGATGCAAAATGTTAAATGGGTATGGGTACATTCTGTGATCGATGCATAACCTGGCGATTCATTTAAGAATGAACTTTTACAGATTTTGTTAAATTATGTATACAACAGAAATCAGAGTGCATTCAATGCGGTTTATACAGCGGTGTATGATGAGAGTAAACTTTTGTTTGTATACTCTCCATAGCATGAACATCTATGAAAGAAAGACGATCTTTATACCTCCATATAAGCCAGTCTTATTCTAAATTCCCGCTGGGTTAATTTCCCGATTTCACAAAATATCGATATGGTACTCTATGTACAAAGTGTAGTACAAGTCATATATTGTTAAGTAACAATTGTTTGATTGACCACAGTAAGGCCGAAAGCTACATTTGAGTAGTTTGTTTGTTTTTTTACTTTGTTTAAGTCTATCTACTAACGTTAACATTATGTCTTGGGACATTTGAATAATATATTTTGGTTTTCAAAGGCTCTTAAATTGTCTTTTATCTATCCTTTTTCCATTTGCATTCCATTCTTGGTGTGCTTTTTGAATATGATTAGAGATATGGCGTGAGAATGAAATGAAAGAGAAATAATGTGATGATTAAATACAAAGGGGTTAGATTTTTTTTCTAATCACTTTTACTTTCATGCTACTAAAGTTGTACCCTGTAATATTGATTCTTCCCTTCTCGCTATCTTCTGTATTGTTACACTATGGAATCTACCGTCTCAGTACTTATGAATATATCCCAGGACCTCCTATCACTACTCTCACAACCTTATTACGAACTGTCCCTCCTCTCTGCTTTCTCTCTTTCTCTCCTGGACTATCTAAATCATGGTACTACTAACACTTTAATTACAACCTCGCGTTATTGTTGATGGAAACATAGTTGTCATATTTGCTTTCAAAGATAACTACAGCGTAACCTACTGTTTTAGTGACATTTCATCAATAGTAATATAACTGTTTTACATTGATCTCTTAATTGATTATAAGATAATGAGTCATTGACAACTGAAAATGAATTGTGAAATAAATCGATGATGGTTGAATTTAAAGAAATAAAATGAAGCTCATTAGCTGAATAATAGAATCAATATAATTCAAATGAACAATTCACAATAATTCACAATATTAGTTTAGTTTTATTTTAAAGATGCTCCATCGCTGACAAGTGGTATTTTTTCACTATCAGAAACAGAAGCAGACGATTAAGTATTTTTCTTCAGTTACAAAAGTTACTTACTTTAAACCATTACCACCATTGAAAAGTTTGAGCTTCTAATTTTACTTCAAGTTAAAATTACAAAAAATTAATGAATTGCATCCCGAAAAAAATCCGTGGCACTATATTCTATATGGAATAAAGTACTGATTGTGCATGCACCGAAAGCAAAATAAATTAGTTTTATATTATTTTTTATGTTAATTAGACATATATCTACAAGATTAAACACCAATTATTCTTCAAGTGATGAATAGCATTTATGCTCTGTCGGCGATGGAGCATCTTTAAATGAAACTCAATCGCCATGTGTAGAAGCCAATAGTTTTTATATTGGCAATGTAGTACAGTAAACCCTCGATACTCCGGACACTTTCGATCCCAGACGGATTACGAATTCTTTAATTATGTGACATGATATACAATGGTTGATAATTCAGGATAAGATATTGATAAATAAAAAAAAAAAAAAATACCGCTGTTAATCTGGTGACGGGGACCATGACAAAAGTTGAGTCAACCTCATGGAAACTGGAGTCTGTCGGATCAACATCAAACAGTCTACACTGTAGAGACCTTCGCTGGTAGCTGAGGACAGTACAACCTGGATGTGATAAGCAGTGCTTGCCACATTCTGTCAGTGAAATCCTAAACAACACTTCAAGAGGAGTGGCACAACAGATAGTCTTTCCGGAAACAAACTGATGAAAGTCAGATATTACTGCCGAATCATTAAGCATTGTCCCATACACAGTTTCTGCAAGCACGATGTAGATACTTAAAACGACAACCTTCCGAGAATTCATTTTAAATCGGCCCGTTCCTGAACAAATAAACATTGTCTGTTTTCAAAGATGTGTTTCCGAATAACAATGAATTCATCATTTTACCAAAAGACCGGAACAACTGTTGCTAGATTATTTATATGCATATATAAATTCAACCAATGAGAAATTTGGAATATCCCATATACTTTATAAATATATCATGCGTCTAAGCTTACAATGTATGTCTTTTTAGCACTGACTGTCACTTCTCTCAGATAATTATTAGATATAAACATTCCGACTTATCAATTATGATATCAATATTTCATAAACAGGATTGGTAGAAGTTTACAAATGGATACACGAAATCAATGATAGGAAACTAGGAATCATTTGCTATCATAAATGAAATACGTGTAACTTAGGAAAGTAGAACTACTGCGCGTTTGCCTTTTTTCATAATTATTTATATTCTTTTTATTCTTTATAGCTATTATATAGGTACATTTGAACGTAAAAAATTTGATCAAAAGCGTCTATTCATCATGGCTTACTTTAGTTATTATTGTAGTTGTGTATCTTTGGACAAGATATACGAAAATTGTACATAGCAGCAGGTCCCGAACATACATGCGTCATACATTGAAGAGAAAACGGCGTGAGACTCGCTCACAAAATAATGACGTCACAATGGATACCTACCCACAAGGGAACTAACTCTGTAACATGCAAAGACGGAATAACATGTAGTAGGGATACTTACAATAAGCGGTAAACGTATACACATACGTATACAGATACGAATTGAATGGAGAGCGACCAGTATTCAAAACACATTCCCTATTTTTATGTTACGTCTATGTTAGTAATTTATCCTGCAACAGCCCCTCATACTGACGGAAAACTACTGCCGGATAACATGTGCTTTTATCCACCAATACGACCACGTGAATTTGATCCATATCTGACGGAACTTTTTCTAACTTGACCCAGACCTTTAACCTTCCGGTGAATGACACGTCATTCTATCCCGCTAATAAAGGACGTCATATTTACCGCAAGGACGTCATTTTTACGATATCGAAGATCTCGTTTGGATGTGTCGTCTTTTTTTTTGTCTCATAGCAAAGATATGTGCTGTAAAGTAATTCTTTAATGTTTTTGGGTATTTTAAAATTGTTTTAATGATATTACACACTGAATAGAACTACTGGTACTGTTTCCGAATGCGTTTATATATTTCCCACGAAAATGATAAAGGAAAGGCGTACACTCTCATTCAGTTTAGTGAATATTTTCCTCCGCATCAAAGAAACGTCTCGCTTCGAGCGAAACCAAGTAAATAACTGTTCATTTGCTTTCGTTTTGAATGACATAAAGGTTGCGGGATAAATAGAATACACTGTTAGTATCTTACAATACAAGTTTTATTTTGGTGCTCGACACGGAAAGTCGAGATGACTTGCCAAAGCCTCGTGACCTCGGCTTTCCTAAGTCTCGTACCAAAATAAATCTTGTATTGCAAGATACTAACCATGTAGAATTTACACATGTATGTTATATGACACAATGTATTTATCTCCTCTTCTGATCTCATCATATCAATCTTGAATCTTTAAAAAAACTGAAGGTAGTTCAGGACAAGAAACAAATATTAATAAGAGAATTGCAATGACTTTCTTTGAAAATCACAGAGAGCGACTTTTATCTTCAAAGCCATATATTCAATCACAGGTAAGGAAACATTTTGAATTACATCAAAGGACCAAACTATGTGTCTTATCAGTTTTGCAATGACAGATTCAAGAGGTGGATATATCGACAGTGAGAGTAACCCCTTGGGTATCACAAATGTGATAGATAGATAAACATACCGGGAGTGGGTGGAAACAGCACTGGTTTATAACTCTATAACCAAACAGATTTGTAATACTGTAGAATATTATATTGTCGTGTCTTTAATTATTTACAACACATTTGCGAATACATAAACACGCGATCGAGGCATCTTACTGGCAATAAAGAATCCATATACAATTATTCAAGTTGCAATTGAATTCAAATTTAACTTCTTACTTGAATATATGTATCCCATGGACACATTAATATTGCCAGTATCCACTCTACACGTGTTATACTGTATGAACGGGCCTTTATAATGCATATTCTAGAAAAACAAAACTATCCATGTTGATAAAGATACACTTACACCACAGACTGTTTGAAGTAAATCTGTGTGTTCAGTATTCAGTATGTATTTTTAAAATCTTACTTAAAAGAGGCACTTTCATTGCCTTAATATGTTTTGTTATCATCTTTTAACGTAAAATTAAAGCAAATCACGTGGTCTGTAACGTCGCTTCGCATTGGCTAATGCAAAAGTATATTGATCGTATTTTCTCTCAATTGCACATGACGTTATTGAACTACAAAAATAAGTTTGAAAGGATAATACGTTGGAAAGACAAAAAACAAAAGTGAATTCGAGATGGGAGAACACATTGGTACTATCGTTCTGGATTGCTTTGTTTTTATAGTTACTATTGTCTATAGCAAGTTCTACCAGCATTTGTTTGATAGTATTCTATTTTACACAAACATACACATACTCACCTTCCATGCATTTGCATACTATAAAATTGATTCATTCCATAACCATTGAAGGCGACGATTTAACATTTTATGTTTTTGTAAGCTACACTGTGAGACCACTCTTCACGATTTCTGTCATTCTTATATTTATGTTGAAGTCCCAACAACACTAACTGCCGCAATTTGGCGGCATGAGTCAGTGAGATAGCACTATAAAAAGGACAAGAGTT
Organism: Argopecten irradians; assembly: GCF_041381155.1. Classification (NCBI taxonomy): domain Eukaryota; kingdom Metazoa; phylum Mollusca; class Bivalvia; order Pectinida; family Pectinidae; genus Argopecten; species Argopecten irradians. The sequence continues at coordinate 18,478,801 of NC_091149.1, read as the reverse complement.
CCACAATTACATAGTCACAACACGAACACATCGCAGTCTCCCAAAACACGCAAGCTTCTCAAGGCTCAGAAGCAGGCAGCTAGGCTTATTTTAGGTGCACCTTATGATACACCATCTCAAGATATGTTTTACAGCCTTAAATGAATGTCCTTAGACAAATATTTTAAATTCAGAAGAATTAGTATGTTACATAAATGTTTTAACCAGAATGTACCTGAATACTTATCAGAAAATGTGTCTCTTGTACGAGAGACTCATAATAGAAATACAAGATTCTCATGTCAAAATAATTTTATAAAGTGCCTAAACACAGAACTGTATTTTATTCAAAGCAATTTCTTGTAAACAGCATCACTGATTGGAATCATTTACCAAATGGCATGAAGATTCAAAGCTATCAAACCTTTAAACGAAATCTTGTCCAGTACTGTATATCACTATCATAGACCAGTATTGTATTTTTATTGTGATGTCTAATCATTTTTCTGTCTGAATTCATTATAATATCATGCATACTTATTTTAGTTTATGCTATATTAGCATGTAACTATGTCAATTTTATTTTATTTGCTATATTAGCATATATGTATACAAGGCATATGCCTTTTAATGACGTATAACTATATGCATGAGATTTATGCATCCTGTGATAATTTTAAGTATATTTTCTGTGATATTTTTGTGATTGTTTATAAATTTGCTTAATTTGTCTGCTATTTTAACTAAAAATGATATTATGTTTTACTAACAGGAGAGTCATGTGGTAGATAGCCTTTGGCTTAACATATAAATCCATCCTCAATAAATAAAGTTTATTATCATTATAGTATTATTATTACCTCACATTTCACACACGCATTACCACTGAAACACATGGAAGGCAGTCCCTAAATGACTAGATCTGCATGTTAATAGGACGTTGCTATATATATTCAACCAATAAACGTACTGACTGCGGACATTGTGATGATAGCTGTTTTCATGTGGACGAGACATATGATGAACATATTGTACTGGATGAATAAGAATTATCATTAATTGTGTAGATTTTCGTAATTTAGGTAGAGTTGTTTCCCTTAAAACGTTATGGTATCATTTTGTGTAACATCACGGGAACGATAATTTCGGGAAAAAATGCGAATCGGATTAATGACGTTTCTTTTCTATTGCTTATGTCATCTTCTATTACATTTAGAGATAAACTGCACATGGAATTTTAAAAATTGAAAATATGCATTTTGCCATAGATGGATCACGTAGCTGATAAACATAACATAGAAATCACATAGGAAGGAAGAAACAATGATTCAGAAAATATCACAATAACAATCACCATCATACGGATAGGAATAAAACAGTCCCTTCTGTGGCATCCTCGATATTCAAGGGCTTCCGATCACTTACTTATAGGAAACCCTGGAGTATCGAGGATGGTTTTGTGACTACAGATTGCATTTCAAAGAGTTAAACGATTTTTTTTTTCAAAATCGTATCCGGAGTCCACTGAACTCCTGAGCAGTGACGTACAGGTCGACACAGACATTTCTCGATCTGATCAGGTAGGGAATCATACACGTCAAAACTGCTGCATAGTGTGGAGTAATCACGTGGTCAAATGGTACCGTACACGTCAAATACCCTGCTTCAGGTATGAAAATGTGTTATACTGCTGTACGGTTTACTTGACCGATTGTTTTTCGGTTTATGCATCGTACCCGTACTATCATCCTTTATATTCTCGATGAACGATTTATTTTGAAATAGAAAACTTTTCGACCAAGTTTGATATCATGGATACACTCGTAGACTAACGTACACGTCAAAACTGCTAAACCAATTGTTAAATTTACAACAAAGAACAATGTATACTTTTGTGTGAGACTGCACTGTATTCCCGTTTTGTCTCCTTTTATCAATTATGTATATGCATAGTATTTACCTCGTGAACCGTTTCAATCCAATAAAACCCAGGCCAAACACTACACTATTTTCAAAGGAATCATCTTCGGGAATATACAGGATAATATTACACCAAATAGCAGAACAATCGCTTCAGTATCTATTCCTGTTCATGTATTGAAACATGCGAATTAAAAAACGACACAAATATTTATTGACAATTCGTGTTTAAATTAAAAAAAAGTTTTTCATTTATGTAGTTCAATTAATAATATCTCTTGCACAATGACAAACAAGAATCCAAATTTCCTTTTTTAATATATTTTATGTCAAAACCTACATAATGTATACTAAATGAAGCAAAACTAGTATTTTCACCATTTTAATATCGAACATATTGGAACGACAACATAATTAATAGTTTAAGCTCAAAGTTCTTACCCCGATCAATTTGGTTTTGTTCCTGGAAGAAATATAATGGAAGCAAATAGAATGATTCAAGATATTATAGAATACTCTGATATGGAAAATCAAAATGGCTCAATTATTTTTTAGATCAGCAAAAGGCATTTGATAGAATGGAATGGGAATGGGTCATGCATTGCTTGAAAAAATTTAATTTTGGGAACACTTTCTGTTGATGGATATATATGCTTCTAAAAAAATCGAAAACTTGCATTGAAACAAATGGATTTATTTCAAAATATTTCGATATTTCAAGATCTGCACGACAGGGCTGCCCAATCGCCCCGCTCTTGTATATAATTCAAGCTGAGCCTCTTGCCTGTGCAATTAGAGCCAATCAAAATATAAAAGGTGTTAAGCTACCAAGCCATGAAAATAGAAAAGCAAAAATTACCATGTTTGCAGATGATACACAACTTTATAATGAAAATGACCAATCCATCACACATGCCTTTGAAATTTTGAAATTATATGAAAAGGCGTCTGGTGCAAAAATAAACTACGAAAAAACTGAAGGTTTATACATTGGGGCTTCCAGAAATAAAAATCCAACTTTTGACTTAATTAAATGGACTAAAACAAATGTCAAAACTCTGGGAGTCCATCACGGGTATGATATTGATGATGATAAAATATGGAGAACAAAAATTACAAAACTAGAAAATTGTATACATATCTGGAAGACAAGAAATCTTACATTCAAAGGAAAAATACTTATTATCAAAACCTTTATAATATCTACGATTGGATATGAAATTGAAGCTCGAGGAATTCCCCAGAAATATGTACAAGAATTGAACAGCCTCATTTGGAACTTTCTGTGGGATTGGAAAACACATCAATTAGATAGAAAGATATGTTGTAGTAATATAGAGTATGGAGGTATGGGAATGATAGACATTGAAACCTTCATACAGTGTAAACAGTTAAAAACAATTTTCAAAATACTCCATTCAAATATGGATAAATGGAGTATTATTGGTAAACATTTTTTAAGAAAATTGGACGAGTTTGGTTATGAATACTTTCTGTGCTCCTGCTCAGATCTAAAAGGCATAATCAATGAACAAACAATTTCTAAATTTTATTTAAATTGTCTAAAGGCATGGTCCAAATTTTTAAGTCAAGTACAAATACAGGTATACAGTAAAATACACAGAATATACAGGATAATATTACAC